>NC_088411.1:42192185-42242185 GCF_034236695.1 Oncorhynchus nerka
CTCTTCTCCAGGTTCATCTCTCTGTAGGTGATGGCTTTGTTATGGAAGGTTTGTGAATCGCTTCCTTTTAGGTGGTTGTAGAATTTAACGGCTCTTTTCTGGATTTTGATAATTAGTGGGTATCGGCCTAATTCTGCTCTGCATGCATTATTTGGTGTTTTACGTTGTACACGGAGGATATTTTTGCAGAATTCTGCGTGCAGAGTCTCAATTTGGTGTTTGTCCCATTTTGTGAAGTCTTGGTTGGTGAGCGGACCCCAGACCTCACAACCATAAAGGGCAATGGGCTCTATGACTGATTCAAGTATTTTTTGCCAAATCCTAATTGGTATGTTGAAATGTATGTTTATTTTGATGGCATAGAATGCCCTTCTTGCCTTGTCTCTCAGATCGTTCACAGCTTTGTGGAAGTTACCTGTGGTGCTGATGTTTAGGCCAAGGTATGTATAGTTTTTTGTGTGCTCTAGGGCAACAGTGTCTAGATGGAATTTGTATTTGTGGTCCTGGTGACTGGACCTTTTTTGGAACACCATTATTTTGGTCTTGCTGAGATTTACTGTCAGGGCCCAGGTCTGACAGAATCTGTGCATAAGATCTAGGTGCTGCTGTAGGCCCTCCTTGGTTGGTGACAGAAGCACCAGATCATCAGCAAACAGCAGACATTTGACTTCGGATTCTAGCAGGGGGAGGCCGGGTGCTGCAGACTTTTCTAGTGCTCGCGCCAATTCGTTGATATATATGTTGAAGAGGGTGGTGCTTAAGCTGCATCCCTGTCTAACCCCACGACCCTGTGTGAAGAAATGTGTGTGTTTTTTGCCAATTTTAACCGCACACTTGTTGTTTGTGTACATGGATTTTATAATGTCATATGTTTTACCCCCAACACCACTTTCCATCAGTTTGTATAGCAGACCCTCATGCCAGATTGAGTCGAAGGCTTTTTTGAAATCAACAAAGCATGAGAAGACTTTGCCTTTGTTTTGGTTTGTTTGGTTGTCAATTAGGGTGTGCAGGGTGAATACATGGTCTGTTGTACGGTAATTTGGTAAAAAGCCAATTTGACATTTGCTCAGTACATTGTTTTCATTGAGGAAATGTACGAGTCTGCTGTTAATAATAATGCAGAGGATTTTCCCAAGGTTACTGTTGACACATATTCCACGGTAGTTATTGGGGTCAAATTTGTCTCCACTTTTGTGGATTGGGGTGATCAGTCCTTGGTTCCAAATATTGGGGAAGATGCCAGAGCTAAGTATGATGTTAAAGAGTTTTAGTATAGCCAATTGGAATTTGTTGTCTGTATATTTGATCATTTCATTGAGGATACCATCGACACCACAGGCCTTTTTGGGTTGAAGGGTTTTTATTTTGTCCTGTAACTCATTCAATGTAATTGGAGAATCCAGTGGGTTCTGGTAGTCTTTAATAGTTGATTCTAAGATCTGTATTTGATCATGTATATGTTTTTGCTCTTTGTTCTTTGTTATAGAACCAAAAAGATTGGAGAAGTGGTTTACCCATACATCTCCATTTTGGATAGATAATTCTTCGTGTTGTTGTTTGTTTAGTGTTTTCCAATTTCCCCAGAAGTGGTTAGAGTCTATGGATTCTTCAATTGCATTGAGCTGATTTCTGACATGCTGTTCCTTATTTTTCTGTAGTGTATTTCTTTATTGTTTTAGTGATTCACCGTAGTGAAGGCGTAGACTCAGGTTTTCCGGGTCTCTATGTTTTTGGTTGGACAGGTTTCTCAATTTCTTTCTTAGATTTTTGCATTCTTCATCAAACCATTTGTCATTATTGTTAATTTTTAATTATTAATTAAATCTCTCTCTCTCTCTCTCTCTCTCTCTCTCTCTGTCTCAACCCTTTCAACCCCTCTCTCTTTCTTTCTCTCTCTCTCTCTCTCAGGAAGAAAATGAAACGTTTTATATACTTCTTTCTTCTTCTTTGATGTCTAGTTCGACAAACAGACTGTGTGCAATGTGATAATACGGCCTCATACTGAAATGTTCAACAGGAGCTGTAGCACAGTTCAACGATTACAAGTGTGTGTCTGTCTGTCTGTCTGTCTGTCTGTCTGTCTGTCTGTCTGTCTGTCTGTCTGTCTGTCTGTCTGTCTGTCTGTCTGTCTGTCTGTCTGTCTGTCTGTCTGTCTGTCTGTCTGTCTGTCTGTCTGTCTGTCTGTCTGTCTGTCTGTCTGTCTGTCTGTCTGTCTGTCTGTCTGTCTGTCTGTCTGTCTGTCTGTCTGTCTGTCTGTCTGTCTGTCTGTCTGTCTGTCTGTCTGTCTGTCTGTCTGTCTGTCTGTCTGTCTGTCTGTCTGTCTGTCTGTCTGTCTGTCTGTCTGTCTGTCTGTCTGTCTGTCTGTCTGTCTGTCTGTCTGTCTGTCTGTCTGTCTGTCTGTCTG
Source organism: Oncorhynchus nerka (assembly GCF_034236695.1). Lineage (NCBI taxonomy): Eukaryota > Metazoa > Chordata > Actinopteri > Salmoniformes > Salmonidae > Oncorhynchus > Oncorhynchus nerka. Next base: position 42,194,593 of record NC_088411.1, read on the forward strand.
TCTGTCTGTCTGTCTGTCTGTCTGTCTGTCTGTCTGTCTGTCTGTCTGTCTGTCTGTCTGTCTGTCTGTCTGTCTGTCTGTCTGTCTGTCTGTCTGTCTGTCTGTCTGTCTGTCTGTCTGTCTGTCTGTCTGTCTGTCTGTCTGTCTGTCTGTCTGTCTGTCTGTCTGTCTGTCTGTCTGTCTGTCTGTCTGTCTGTCTGTCTGTCTGTCTGTCTGTCTGTCTGTCTGTCTGTGTCTGTCTGTCTGTCTGTCTGTCTGTCTGTCTGTCTGTCTGTCTGTCTGTCTGTCTGTCTGTCTGTCTGTCTGTCTGTCTGTCTGTCTGTCTGTCTGTCTGTGTCTGTCTGTCTGTCTGTCTGTCTGTCTGTCTGTCTGTCTGTCTGTCTGTCTGTCGTCTGTCTGTCTGTCTGTCTGTCTGTCTGTCTGTCTGTCTGTCTGTCTGTCTGTCTGTCTGTCTGTCTGTCTGTCTGTCTGTCTGTCTGTCTGTCTGTCTCTGTCTGTCTGTCTGTCTGTCTGTCTGTCTGTCTGTCTGTCTGTCTGTCTGTCTGTCTGTCTGTCTGTCTGTCTGTCTGTCTGTCTGTCTGTCTGTCTGTCTGTCTGTCTGTCTGTCTGTCTGTCTGTCTGTCTGTCTGTCTGTCTGTCTGTCTGTCTGTCTGTCTGTCTGTCTGTCTGTCTGTCTGTCTGTCTGTCTGTCTGTCTGTCTGTCTGTCTGTCTGTCTGTCTGTCTGTCTGTCTGTCTGTCTGTCTGTCTGTCTGTCTGTCTGTCTGTCTGTCTGTCTGTCTGTCTGTCTGTCTGTCTGTCTGTCTGTCTGTCTGTCTGTCTGTCTGTCTGTCTGTCTGTCTGTCTGTCTGTCTGTCTGTCTGTCTGTCTGTCTGTCTGTCTGTCTGTCTGTCTGTCTGTCTGTCTGTCTGTCTGTCTGTCTGTCTGTCTGTCTGTCTGTCTGTCTGTCTGTCTGTCTGTCTGTCTGTCTGTCTGTCTGTCTGTCTGTCTGTCTGTCTGTCTGTCTGTCTGTCGTCCGTCTGTCTGTCCGTCCTGTCTGTCGTCTGTCTGTCTGTCCGTCCTGTCCGTCCGTCTGTCTGTCCGTCCGTCCGTCCTGTCCGTCCGTCCGTCCGTCTGTCTGTCGTCCGTCTGTCGTCCGTCCGTCCGTCCGTCCGTCCGTCCGTCCGTCTGTCCGTCCGTCCGTCCGTCCGTCCGTCCGTCCGTCCGTCCCGTCCGTCCCGTCCGTCCCGTCCCGTCCGTCCTCCTCCCTCCCTCCCTCCCTCCCTCCCTCCCTCCCTCCCTCCCTCCCTCCCTCCCAGGCCCTTACAACAGATCAGATCCATATTGTCTCTCTACCCTGAGATGAATAGGAACAGAAAGCTGTGCCAAATTGGAAAATAATCAGGGGTCAGAGGAGGTCACAGAGTCTAACCACATAGTCTAAACTGCCATTATAGCTTATATTGGAAAATAAATGATAAAAAAAACGGGGAAAAAAAGAATAATAATCGGCATGTGACAAATACAATTTGATTTGATTTCGTTTGAAAAGTAATTTCATCCTGACTTTCAAAACCGTCGCGGTAAAAATACATTGTGTTTGTCCAAAATGGCCACCCACCCTTATGTAGTTCACTACCCTTCACTTGGGCCCATTAGGTTCTGTTCAAAAGTAGTGCACTTATTGGGGAATAGGGTGCCATTTGGGATACAAACACTCTCTCCAGAATCCTGTCAGAGGATGGATGGGTGGACGGACGGACATGGGGCTCACAGACGTCGTTAACAACAAACCAAACGGACTGAGTTACGAAGAGAAAACCATAATGTCCCAAATCCCTTCCCCCTGAACGATCAATATTATGCTTTGTGCAAAATCCCCCCTTCCCCAAAAGGTAAAAGGTGTCCACCAGCAGGTTAACTCTCCAATCTCACCTTACCATGTCCATGACCCCCCCCCCCGAGACATATAGTTCTGGACGTCTCTGTGTCTACAACGCTACAGGGTGCACACTAGACCTTATTGTTCAACAGGTTTCATGTGTACCCCTCAGCCCCTCCCATCTGCAACCTGAGACCCAGCCGTCTCGCACTCCACCTTCGGGCAACGGCCCGGCAACAGTCGCCCAATCAGTGATGAGTAATGAGCAGTCTGATGACCATGTAGTGATCCCAGCTATCTAATTAGTCTGCAATTAACTTTACCAGCCTCTGCTGAACGCAGGTGCACGTGTGTGTGTGTGTGTGTGCGCCTTCCTTCGACATCAGCAGGTCGCAACACTCAAACACACACACACACACACACACACACACACACCCACACACACACACTGGGGTCAGTCAATCAGAGCAGGATACAGACGCTGTCTGTCTACAGTCAACTGAGAGTCGCCACAACGCTGGCCATCAAATATACCATCTGCCAGTTCATATTTATAGAACCATATAATCTGCGACATTTTTTATGTATTTCACCTTTATTTAATGAAGGGACTAGGTCTGGCTAGAGTTTTATTTGTATCTTTATTTAACTAGGCAAGTCAGTTAAGAACCTATTCTTATTTACAATGACGGCCTACCCCGGCCAAACCCAGATGACGCTGGGACAATTGTGCTTCACCCTATGAGACTCCCAATCACGGCCGGTTGTGATACAGCCTGGAATCAAACCAGGGTCTGTAGTGACACCAGTTTTAATCACTGTGATACAGCTGGAATCAAACCAGGGTCTGTAGTGACTCCCACTGTGATGCACGGCCGGTTGTGATACAGCCTGGAATCAAACCAGGGTCTGTAGTGACACCTTTTAACACTGTGATGCAGTGCCTCCCAATCACGGCCGGTTGTGATACAGCCTGGAATCAAACCAGGGTCTGTAGTGACACCTTTTAACACTCCGCTGCGCCACTCGGGAGACCAACTCTCACCGGTCCTCATTATTGTGTTAAGTTACATTAGTTTATACAGGATGATGAAGATACACTACCAACGTCATTTTCAGTAAGCAAGGTGGAGACAAGAGACAAAATGGCAGGTTAGTGTAGGGGAGGTAGAGACTGGGAACAGAATACCATGAGTGTTTATCTATGGTCTCTGTGGGATGCTCTCTGGGATAACCATGCCCTTTTCAGCATGTATCACCAGTGTGTACACAATATTACAGGTTTATGTGCTTTTGATTAAATCTTGCATATGTTCCGGTGTGTGGAGGCTGCTGAGGGGGAGGAGACTGCTGAGGGGAGGAGACTGCTGAGGAGGGAGGAGACGGCTGAGGGGGAGGAGACGGCTGAGGGGGAGGAGACTGGGGGAGGAGACGGCTGAGGGGGAGGAGACGGTGTGTGGAGGCTGCTGAGGAGGAGGAGACGGTGTGTGGAGGCTGCTGAGGGGGAGGAGACGGTGTGTGGAGGCTGCTGAGGGGGAGGAGACTGCTGAGGGGGAGGAGACAGTGTGTGGAGGCTTCTGAGGGGGAGGAGACGGTGTGTGGAGGCTGCTGAGGGGGAGGAGACGATGTGTGGAGGCTGCTGAGGGGAGGAGACGGTGTGTGGAGGCTGCTGAGGAGGAGGAGACGGTGTGTGGAGGCTGCTGAGGGGGAGGAGACGGTGTGTGGAGGCTGCTGAGGGAGAGGAGACGGTGTGGAGGCTGCTGAGGGGAGGAGACGGCCGAGGGGGAGGAGACGGCTGAGGGGGAGGAGACGGGGGGGGGGAGGAGACGGCTGAGGGGCGGGGGGAGGAGACGGCTGAGGGGGAGGGAGACGGCTGAGGGGAGGAGACTGTGTGTGGAGGCTGCTGAGGAGGAGGAGACTGTGTGTGGAGGCTGCTGAGGGGGAGGAGACGGTGTGTGGAGGCTGCTGAGGGGAGGAGACTGCTGAGGGGGAGGAGACGGTGTGTGGAGGCTGCTGAGGGGAGGAGACGGTGTGTGGAGGCTGCTGAGGGGAGGAGACGGTGTGTGGAGGCTGCTGAGGGGGAGGAGACGGTGTGTGGAGGCTGCTGAGGGAGAGGAGACGGTGTGGAGGCTGCTGAGGGGGAGGAGACGGTGTGTGGAGGCTGCTGAGGAGAGGAGACGGTGTGTGGAGGCTGCTGAGGGGAGGAGACGGTGTGTGGAGGCTGCTGAGGAGGAGGAGACGGTGTGTGGAGGCTGCTGAGGGGGGGAGGAGACGGTGTGTGGAGGCTGCTGAGGGGGAGGAGACGGTGTGTGGAGGCTGCTGAGGGGGAGGAGACGGTGTGTGGAGGCTGCTGAGGGGGAGGAGGCTGCTGAGGGGAGGAGACGGTGTGTGGAGGCTGCTGAGGAGAGGAGACGGTGTGTGGAGGCTGCTGAGGGAGAGGAGACGGTGTGTGGAGGCTGCTGAGGGGGAGGAGACGGTGTGTGGAGGCTGCTGAGGAGGAGGAGACGGTGTGTGGAGGCTGCTGAGGGGGAGGAGACGGTGTGTGGAGGCTGCTGAGGGGAGGAGACGGTGTGTGGAGGCTGCTGAGGGGAGGAGACGGTGTGTGGAGGCTGCTGAGGGGAGGAGGCTGCTGAGGGGGAGGAGACGGTGTGTGGAGGCTGCTGAGGGAGAGAGACGGTGTGTGGAGGCTGCTGAGGGGAGGAGACGGTGTGTGGAGGCTGCTGAAGGGGAGGAGACGGTGTGTGGAGGCTGCTGAGGGGGAGGAGACGGTGTGTGGAGGCTGCTGAGGGGGAGGAGACGGTGTGTGGAGGCTGCTGAGGGGGAGGAGGCTGCTGAGGGGGAGGAGACGGTGTGTGGAGGCTGCTGAGGGGGAGGAGACTGTGTGGAGGCTGCTGAGGGGGGGAGACGGTGTGTGGAGGCTGCTGAGGGGGAGGAGACGGGCTCATAATAATGGTCGGAACGGAGCAAACGGAACTTCATCAGACACCTGCCCAGGTGTGTGTGTTCGATGACATTCCACCCATTCTGCTCCAGTCATTACCACGAGCCCCGTCCTCCCCAATGCAGGTACCACCAGCCTCCCGTAGTCTGGACATGTGTGGACATAGGACATATCAACGTTGTGTACAGCATGAATGTCACATCCTCTCCTGACGTTTCCAGGCGGGCTTGTCTCTGACTGCGTGCTCTGCTCTAGCAGCTGGGGCTCAGCTGTGTGTAATTACAGACAGCAATAAGGCTTGGATACGGTCCACCTGCCTCCCTGTGTGTCTCCTCTCTCTCCTGCCTTCCTACGCTGGTGCTGCTGACAACAAAAGAGACGTGTGTGTGTGAGTGTTAGTATGTGTGTGTGAGTGTCTGAGAGTGTGAGTGTTAGTATGTTTGAGTGTCTGAGAGTGTGAGTTTGATTGTCTGAGAGTGTGAGTGTGAGTGTCTGTCTGTGAGTGTGAGTGTCTGAGAGTGTTAGTATGTGTGAATGTGAGTGTCTGTCTGTGAGTGTGAGTGTCTGTGAGTGTCTGAGAGTGTGAGTGTTAGTGTGTGTGTGTGAGTGTGAGTGTCTGAGAGTGTGAGTGTTAGTGTGTTTGTGAGTGTGTGTGCCTCTGTGTGAGAGTGTATTCACGCTCTCCTCTTGCAGATTGAGCATCGTTGGGTCCCAGCTCAGGCTGTGTTTTATCCTTGGCAATACTAGACAAAGAACTGTGCTGTTTTCACTGAATCTTTATAATGATCTGCATACTGTGTCATCATGTCATATACTGTTGCCTAAGGCATATGCAATATACAATAATTAATTGGGCTGGACAGGAAGCTGTTTCTGGGATGTGTAGGCAGGTTTTCCCCTCTATTTCCATCTAGAGAAGTCATGCTAGGCTAGGCTAGGGTAACGTATCACTATTACGTCATGCTAGGCTAGGGTAACGTATCCCTATTATGTCATGCTAGGCTAGGCTAACGTATCCCCAGTACGTCATACCAGGCTAGGCTAACGTATCACTATTTTGTCATACTAGGCTAGGCTAACGTATCCCTAGTACGTCATGCTAGGCTAGGCTAACGTATCCCTAGTACGTCATGCTAGGCTAACGTATCCCTATTATGTCATGCTAGGCTAGGGTACCCTGGGGCGTCAGGGTAGCCTAGTGTTGGACTAGTAACCGGAAGGTTGCAAGTTCAAACCCTCGAGCTGACAAGGTACAAATCTGTCGTTCTGCCCCTGAACAGGCAGTTAACCCACTGTTCCTAGGCCGTCATTGAAAATAAGAATTTGTTTTTAACTGCCTTGCCTAGTTAAATAAAGGTACAATTTAAAAAAATGTATCCCTATGATGTCATGCTAGGCTAGGATAGGGCAACATGTCCCTATTATGTCATGCTAGGCTAGGCTAACGTATCCCTAGTACATCATACTAGGCTAGGGTAACGTATCACTACTATGTCATGCTGTCCCTATTATGTCATGCTAGGCTAGGGCAACTTTTCCCTATTATGTCATGCTAGGCTAGGGCAACATGTCCCTATTTTGTCTTGTTAGGCTAGGATAGGGCAATATGCCCTTTTATGTCATGCTTGGCTAGGGTAAGATGCCCCTGTTATGCCATGCTAGGCTAGGGCAACATGTCCCTATTATGTCATGCTAGGCTAGGGCAATTTGTTCCTACTATGTCATGCTAGGCTAGGGCAAATTGTTCCCACTATGTCATGCTAGGCTAGGGCAACATGTCCCTAATATGTCCTGCCAGGCTAGGGCACCTTCGGTCAGGGAGAGGTTGAAAATGACATTGAAGACACTTGCCAGTTGGTCCGCGCATGCTTTGAGTACACTTCTGGTCGTGCGGCCTTGTGAATGTTGACCTGTTTAAAGGTCTTGCTCACATCGGCTATGGAAAGTGATCGCACTGTCTTCCGGAACAGCTGGTGCCTGTTTGACGGTTCATCTGAGGGCATAGCAGGATTTCTTAGAAGCGTCCGGATTAGTGTCCAGCTCTAGCCTTTAGCTCGATGAGGATGTTGCCTTTAATCCCTAGCTTCTGGTTGGGATGTGTACGTACGGTCTCTGTGGGGACGATGTCGTCAATGCACTTATTGATGAAGCCGGTGACTGAGGTGGTATACTCTTCAATGCCATTTGATGAACATGTTCCTGTCTGTGCTAGCAAAACAGTCTTGTAGCGTAGCATGTTGTTGAGCTCGGTGTTGAGTGAGTCAATGGTACTTTCCTGCTTTTGTTTTTGCTTGTGTGCAGGAATCAGGAGGATAGAATTATGGTCAGATTTGCCAAATGGAAGACGAAGGAGAGCTCAGGATGCGTCTCTGTGTGTGGAGTAAAGGTGGTCTAGAGTTGTTTTTTCTCTGGTTGCACATGTGAAATGCCGGTAGAAATGTATTTATTGTCACATGCGCCGAATACAACAGGTACCTTACCATCAATACAACCATGAAATGCTTACTTAGAAGCCCTTAACCAACAATGCAGCTCAAGAAATAGAGTTAAGAAAATATTTACACAGTAAGATTACAGATGGTAAAAATAACGAGGTTCTATACAGGGGGTACCGGTACTGAATCAATGTGCGGGGGTACAGGTTGGTCGAGGTAATTTGTACATGTAGGTAGGGGTGAAGTGACTATGCACAGATAATAAACAGTAGCAGCGGTGGGGGGGGGGGGGGGGGGGGGGGGTTGTTAATGTAAATAGTCCGGTTGACCATTTGATTAGCTGGTCAGCATTATTATGGCTTGGGGGTAGAAGCTGTTAAGAAGCTTTTTGGACATAGACTTGGCGCTTCGGTACCACTTGCCGTGTGGTAGAAGAGAGAACAGTCTATGACTTAGGTGGATGGAGTATTTTAGGGCCTTCCTCAGACACCGCCTTGTGTAGAGGTCCTGGATGGCAGGAAGCTTGTTCCCAGTGATGTACTGGGCCGTTCGCACTACCGGCTGTAGCGCCTTGCGGATGGAGGCCGAGAAGTTGCCATACCAGGTGGTGACGCAGCCAGTCAGGATGCTCTCGATGGTGCAGCTGTTAAACTTTTTGTTGATCTGATGACCCATGCCAAATATCTGGCAGGGAATAGATTTAGTCATTCCCTCTACACAACTAGCTAGCCAGCTAGCCCCCGAATAGCAGCACTGTCGAAACTATCACACTCAACGGAACGACTTGATTAGTGTAGTGTCAACAACGCAGCCACTGCCAGCTAGCCTACAAAGTCAACAACGCAGCCACTGCCAGCTAGCCTACTTCAGCAGTACTGTATCATTTTAATCATTTTAGTCAATAAGATTCTTGTTACGTAAGCTTAACTTTCTGAACATTCGAGACGTGTAGTCCACTTGTCATTCCAATCTCCTTTGCATTAGCGTAGCCTCTTCTGTAGCCTGTCAACTATGTGTCTGTCTATCCCTGTTCTCTCCTCTCTGCACAGACCATACAAACGCTCCACACTGCGTGGCCGCGGCCACCCTAATCTGGTGGTCCCAGCGCGCACGACCCACGTGGAGTTCCAGGTCTCCGGTAGCCTCTGGAACTGCCGATCCGCGGCCAACAAGGCAGAGTTCATCTCAGCCTATGCCCCCCTCCAGTCCCTCGACTTCTTGGCACTGACGGAAACATGGATCACCACAGATAACACTGCTACTCCTACTGCTCTCTCTTCGTCCGCCCACGTGTTCTCGCACACCCCGAGAGCTTCTGGTCAGCGGGGTGGTGGCACCGGGATCCTCATCTCTCCCAAGTGGTCATTCTCTCTTTCTCCACTTACCCATCTGTCTATCGCCTCCTTTGAATTCCATGCTGTCACAGTTACCAGCCCTTTCAAGCTTAACATCCTTATCATTTATCACCCTCCAGGTTCCCTCGGAGAGTTCATCAATGAGCTTGATGCCTTGATAAGCTCCTTTCCTGAGGACGGCTCACCTCTCACAGTTCTGGGCGACTTTAACCTCCCCACGTCTACCTTTGACTCATTCCTCTCTGCCTCCTTCTTTCCACTCCTCTCCTCTTTTGACCTCACCCTCTCACCTTCCCCCCTACTCACAAGGCAGGCAATACGCTCGACCTCATCTTTACTAGATGCTGTTCTTCCACTAACCTCATTGCAACTCCCCTCCAAGTCTCCGACCACTACCTTGTATCCTTTTCCCTCTCGCTCTCATCCAACACTTCCCACACTGCCCCTACTCGGATGGTATCGCGCCGTCCCAACCTTCGCTCTCTCCCCCGCTACTCTCTCCTCTTCCATCCTATCATCTCTTCCCTCTGCTCAAACCTTCTCCAACCTATCTCCTGATTCTGCCTCCTCAACCCTCCTCTCCTCCCTTTCTGCATCCTTTGGCTCTCTATGTCCCCTATCCTCCAGGCCGGCTCGGTCCTCCCCTCCCGCTCCGTGGCTCGACGACTCATTGCGAGCTCACAGAACAGGGCTCCGGGCAGCCGAGCGGAAATGGAGGAAAACTCGCCTCCCTGCGGACCTGGCATCCTTTCACTCCCTCCTCTCTACATTTTCCTCTTCTGTCTCTGCTGCTAAAGCCACTTTCTACCACTCTAAATTCCAAGCATCTGCCTCTAACCCTAGGAAGCTCTTTGCCACCTTCTCCTCCCTCCTGAATCCTCCTCCCCCTCCCCCCTCCTCCCTCTCTGCAGATGACTTCGTCAACCATTTTGAAAAGAAGGTCGACGACATCCGATCCTCGTTTGCTAAGTCAAACGACACCGCTGGTTCTGCTCACACTGCCCTACCCTGTGCTCTGACCTCTTTCTCCCCTCTCTCTCCAGATGAAATCTCGCGTCTTGTGACGGCCGGCCGCCCAACAACCTGCCCGCTTGACCCTATTCCCTCCTCTCTTCTCCAGACCATTTCCGGAGACCTTCTCCCTTACCTCACCTCGCTCATCAACTCATCCCTGACCGCTGGCTACGTCCCTTCCGTCTTCAAGAGAGCGAGAGTTGCACCCCTTCTGAAAAAACCTACACTCGATCCCTCCGATGTCAACAACTACAGACCAGTATCCCTTCTTTCTTTTCTCTCCAAAACTCTTGAACGTGCCGTCCTTGGAAAGCTCTCCCGCTATCTCTCTCAGAATGACCATCTTGATCCAAATCAGTCAGGTTTCAAGACTAGTCATTCAACTGAGACTGCTCTTCTCTGTATCACGGAGGCGCTCCGCACTGCTAAAGCTAACTCTCTCTCCTCTGCTCTCATCCTTCTAGACCTATCGGCTGCCTTCGATACTGTGAACCATCAGATCCTCCTCTCCACCCTCTCCGAGTTGGGCATCTCCGGCGCGGCCCACGCTTGGATTGCGTCCTACCTGACAGGTCGCTCCTACCAGGTGGCATGGCGAGAATCTGTCTCCTCACCACGTGCTCTCACCACTGGCGTCCCCCAGGGCTCTGTTCTAGGCCCTCTCCTATTCTCGCTATACACCAAGTCACTTGGCTCTGTCATAACCTCACATGGTCTCTCCTATCATTGCTATGCAGACGACACACAATTAATCTTCTCCTTTACCCCTTCTGATGACCAGGTGGCGAATCGCATCTCTGCATGTCTGGCAGACATATCAGTGTGGATGACGGATCACCACCTCAAGCTGAACCTCGGCAAGACGGAGCTGCTCTTCCTCCCGGGGAAGGACTGCCCGTTCCATGATCTCGCCATCACGGTTGACAACTCCATTGTGTCCTCCTCCCAGAGCGCTAAGAACCTTGGCGTGATCCTGGACAACACCCTGTCGTTCTCAACTAACATCAAGGCGGTGGCCCGTTCCTGTAGGTTCATGCTCTACAACATCCACAGAGTACGACCCTGCCTCACACAGGAAGCGGCGCAGGTCCTAATCCAGGCACTTGTCATCTCCCGTCTGGATTACTGCAACTCGCTGTTGGCTGGGCTCCCTGCCTGTGCCATTAAACCCCTACAACTCATCCAGAACGCCGCAGCCCGTCTGGTGTTCAACCTTCCCAAGTTCTCTCACGTCACCCCGCTCCTCCGCTCCCTCCACTGGCTTCCAGTTGAAGCTCGCATCCGCTACAAGACCATGGTGCTTGCCTACGGAGCTGTGAGGGGAACGGCACCTCAGTACCTCCAGGCTCTGATCAGGCCCTACACCCAAACAAGGGCACTGCGTTCATCCACCTCTGGCCTGCTCGCCTCCCTACCACTGAGGAAGTACAGTTCCCGCTCAGCCCAGTAAAAACTGTTCGCTGCTCTGGCCCCCCAATGGTGGAACAAACTCCCTCACGACGCCAGGACAGTGGAGTCAATCACCACCTTCCGGAGACACCTGAAACCCCACCTCTTTAAGGAATACCTAGGATAGGATAAAGTAATCCTTGTCACCCCCCCCACCCTTAAAAGATTTAGATGCACTATTGTAAAGTGGCTGTTCCACTGGATGTCATAAGGTGAACGCACCAATTTGTAAGTCGCTCTGGATAAGAGCGTCTGTTAAATGACTTAAATGTAAATGTAACTGTCTTGGTGTGTTTGGACCATGATAGTTTGTTGGTGATGTGGACACCAAGGATCTTGAAGCTCTCCACCTGCTCCACTGCGGCCCCGTCGATGAGAATGGGGGTGTGCTCGTTCCTCCTTTTCCTGTAGTCCACAATCAGCTCATATGTCTTGTTGACGTTGAGGGAGAGGTTGCTGTCCTGGCACCACACGGCCAGGTCTCTGACATCCTCCATATAGGCCGTCTCATCGTTGTCGGTGATCAGGCCTACCACAGTTGTGTCGTCGGCAAACTTAATGATGGTGATGGAGTCGTGCTTTGCCACCCAGTCATGGGTGAACAGGGAGTACAGGAGGGGACTAAGCACACATCCCTGAGGGGCCCCTGTGTTGAGGATCAGCGTCGTGTTGTTACCTACCCTCACCACCTGGTTCAGCCTATCAGGAAGTCCAGGATCCAGTTGCAGAGGGAGGTGTTTAGTCCCAGGGTCCTTAGCTTAGTGATGAGCTTTGAGGGCACTATGGTAGTCAATGAACAGCATTATCAAGTAGGTGTTCCTTTTGTCCAGGTGTGTGTGTGTGTGTGTGTGTGTGTGTGTGTGTGTGTGCTTGGCTATGCACGGCCATCTTTGTGTGTGGTTGCGCGTGCGTGCATGTGTGTGTTTGTGGTTTGTGTGTGGGTGTGTGAGTGTGGGTCAGTCTGCCCTCGGCTCCTCCTGCAGCTGAGCTCCGTACCATAACCAGGAGAGAATCTGCACGTCCTCTCTCCTCATCTCATCTCCTCATCTCCTCATCTCCTTCTCAAAACCCATTGGAGGAGAAGGTCAAAGGGGTGAGAGGAAGTGAGGCGTGTGCAATTGTGATTCTCCCATTATCATTTCAAAGAAGAGGACAAGAGAAGGTTAGACCTTTGAACAAAATGACTGACCTTAACCCTAACCCAGAGAAGGTTAGGCCTTTGAACAGAATGCCTGGTATCATACATCAAAGGAAGACTGACATAGACAGATAGATGCACAGACAGATGCACTAAGCTCTAAGCACTAAGGAAAGGGAGAGAAAGTGATGCTGTCTGAAGTCCTTCACTTTTTAAAGCAACACCTTTCTGGTCAACATAGGCCCTTACTTTGGCTCTCTCTCAATGTTATAACACCCTGTCCTCTCTCTCAATGTTATAACACCCTGTCCTCTCTCTCAATGTTCTAACACCCTGTCCTCTCTCTCAATGTTAAAACACCCTGTCCTCTCTCTGTTTCTCTCTCAATGTTATAACACCCTGTCCTCTCTCTCAATGTTCTAACACCCTGTCCTCTCTCTCAATGTTAAAACACCCTGTCCTCTCTCTGTTTCTCTCTCAATGTTATAACACCCTGTCCTCTCTCTCAATGTTATAACACCCTGTCCTCTCTCTCAATGTTCTAACACCCTGTCCTCTCTGTCCTCTCTCTCAATGTTCTAACACCCTGTCCTCTCTCTCAATGTTATAAACCTGTCTCTCTCTCAAATAACACCCTGTCCTCTCTCTCAATGTTATAACACCTGTCCTCTCTCTCAATGTTCTAACACCTGTCCTCTCTCTCAATGTTCTAACACCCTGTCCTCTCTCTCAATGTTAAAACACCCTGTCCTCTCTCTCAATGTTCTAACACCCTGTCCTCTCTCTCAATGTTATAACACCCTGTCCTCTCTCTCAATGTTCTAACACCCTGTCCTCTCTCTCAATGTTAAAACACCCTGTCCTCTCTCTGTCTCTCTCTCAATGTTATAACACCCTGTCCTCTCTCTCAATGTTATAACAACCTGTCCTCTCTCTCAATGTTCTAACACCCTGTCCTCTCTCTCAATGTTAAAACACCCTGTCCTCTCTCCGTGTCTCTCTCTCAATGTTATAACACCCTGTCCTCTCTCTCAATGTTCTAACACCCTGTCCTCTCCTGTCCTCTCTCTCAATGTTCTAACACCCTGTCCTCTCTCTCAATGTTAAAACACCCTGTCCTCTCCTGTCTCTCTCTCAATGTTATAACACCCTGTCCTCTCTCAATGTTATAACACCCTGTCCTCTCTCTCAATGTTATAACACCCTGTCTCTCTCAATGTTATAACACCCTGTCCTCTCTCTCAATGTTCTAACACCCTGTCCTCTCTCTCTAACACCCTGTCTCTCTCTCAATGTTATAACACCCTGTCCTCTCTCTCAATGTTATAACACCCTGTCCTCTCTCTCAATGTTAAACACTGTCCTCTCCCTGTCTCTCTCTCAATGTTATAACACCCTGTCCTCTCTCTCAATGTTATAACACCCTGTCCTCTCTCCGTGTCTCTCTCTCAATGTTATAACACCCTGTCCTCTGTCTCAATGTTATAACACCCTGTCCTCTCTCTCAATGTTCTAACACCCTGTCCTCTCTCTCAATGTTATAACACCCTGTCTCTGTCTCTCTCTCAATGTTATAACACCCTGTCCTCTCTCTCAATGTTCTAACACCCTGTCCTCTCTCTCAATGTTATAACACCCTGTCTCTCTCTCAATGTTATAACACCCTGTCCTCTCTCTCAATGTTATAACACCCTGTCCTCTCTCCCAATGTTCTAACACCCTGTCCTCTCAATGTTATAACAACCTGTCCTCCTAATGTTCTAACACCCTGTCCTCTCTCTCAATGTTATAACACCCTGTCCTCTCTCTCAATGTTATAACACTGTCCTCTCTGTCTCTCTCTCAATGTTCAAACACCCTGTCCTCTCTCTCAATGTTATAACACCCTGTCCTCTCTCTCAATGTTCTAACACCCTGTCCTCTCTCTCAATGTTAAAACACCCTGTCCTCTCTCAATGTTATAACACCCTGTCCTCTCTCTCAATGTTATAACACCCTGTCCTCTCTCTCAATGTTATAACACCCTGTCCTCTCTCTCAATGTTATAACACCCCTCTGTCTCAATGTTCTAACACCCTGTCCTCTCTCTCAATGTTATAACACCCTGTCCTCTCTCTCAATGTTCTAACACCCTGTCCTCTCTCTCAATGTTATAACAACCTGTCCTCTCTCTCAATGTTCTAACACCCTGTCCTCTCTCTCAATGTTAAAACACCCTGTCCTCTCTCTCAATGTTATAACACCCTGTCTCTCTCTCAATGTTATAACACCCTGTCCTCTCTCTCAATGTTCTAACACCCTGTCCTCTCTCTCAATGTTATAACACCCTGTCCTCTCCTGTCCTCTCTCTCAATGTTATAACACCCTGTCCTCTCTCTCAATGTTCTAACACCCTGTCCTCTCTCTCAATGTTATAACACCCTGTCCTCTCTCTCAATGTTATAACACCCTGTCCTCTCTCTCAATGTTCTAACACCCTGTCCTCTCTCTCAATGTTATAACACCCTGTCCTCTCTCTCAATGTTCTAACACCCTGTCCTCTCTCTCAATGTTCTAACACCCTGTCCTCTCCTCTCTCTCAATGTTCTAACACCCTGTCCTCTCTCTCAATGTTATAACACCCTGTCCTCTCTCTCAATGTTCCTAACACCCTGTCCTCTCTCTCACCCTGTCCTCTCTCTCAATGTTATAACACCCTGTCCTCTCTCTCAATGTTATAACACCCTGTCCTCTCTCTCAATGTTCTAACACCCTGTCCTCTCTCTCAATGTTATAACACCCTGTCCTCTCTCTCAATGTTATAACACCCTGTGTCTCTCTCTCAATGTTCTAACACCCTGTCAATGTTCTAACACCCTGTCCTCTCTCTCAATGTTATAACACCCTGTCCTCTCTCTCAATGTTATAACACCCTGTCCGTGTCTCTCTCTCAATGTTCTAACACCTCTCTCCTGTCCTCTCTCTCAATGTTATAACACTCCTGTCCTCTCTCAATGTTCTAACACCCTGTCTCTCTCTCAATGTTCTAACACCCTGTCCTCTCTCTCAATGTTATAACACCCTGTCCTCTCTCTCAATGTTATAACACCCTGTCTCTCTCTCAATGTTTATAACACCCTGTCCTCTCTCAATGTTCTAACACCCTGTCCTCTCTCTCAATGTTATAACACCCTGTCTCTCTCTCAATGTGTCTCTCTCTCAATGTTATAACACCCTGTCCTCTCTCAAACACCCTGTCCTCTCTCTCAATGTTCTAACACCCTGTCCTCTCTCTCAATGTTATAACACCCTGTCCTCTCTCTCAATGTAACACCCTCCTCTCTCTCAATGTTCTAACACCCTGTCCTCTCTGTGTCTCTCTCTCAATGTTATAACACCCTGTCCTCTCCTGTCCTCTCTCTCAATGTTCTAACACCCTGTCCTCTAACACCCTCTCAATGTTCTAACACCCTGTCTCTCTCTCAATGTTATAACACCCTGTCCTCTCCTGTCCTCTCTCTCAATGTTCTAACACCCTGTCCTCTCTCCTGTCTCTCTCTCAATGTTATAACACCCTGTCTCTCTCTCAATGTTCTAACACCCTGTCCTCTCTCTCAATGTTCTAACACCCTGTCCTCTCTCTCAATGTTATAACACCCTGTCCTCTCTCTCAATGTTCTAACACCCTGTCCTCTCTCTCAATGTTATAACACCCTGTCCTCTCTGTCCTCTCTCTCAATGTTATAACACCCTGTCCTCTCTCTCAATGTTATAACACCCTGTCTCTCTCTCAATGTTCTAACACCCTGTCCTCTCTCTCAATGTTCTAACACCCTGTCTCTCTCTCAATGTTATAACACCCTGTCCTCTCTCAATGTTCTAACACCCTGTCCTCTCTCTCAATGTTCTAACACCCTGTCCTCTCCTGTCCTCTCTCTCAATGTTATAACACCCTGTCTCTCTCTCAATGTTCTAACACCCTGTCTCTCTCTCAATGTTATAACACCCTGTCCTCTCTCTCAATGTTCTAACACCCTGTCTCTCTCTCAATGTTGTCCTCTCTCTCAATGTTATAACACCCTGTCTCTCAATGTTATAACACCCTGTCTCTCTCTCAATGTTATAACTCCCTGTCCTCTCTCTCAATGTTATAACACCCTGTCCTCTCCTGTCCTCTCTCTCAATGTTATAACACCCTGTCCTCTCCTGTCCTCTCTCTCAATGTTCTAACACCCTGTCCTCTCTCTCAATGTTATAACACCCTGTCCTCTCTCTCTCTCAATGTTCTAACACCCTGTCTCTCTCTCTAACACCTGTCTCTCTCTCAATGTTATAACACCCTGTCCTCTCTCTCAATGTTATAACACCCTGTCCTCTCTCTCAATGTTATAACACCCTGTCCTCTCTCTCAATGTTCTAACACCCTGTCTCTCTCTCAATGTTCTAACACCCTGTCCTCTCTGTCTCTCTCTCAATGTTATAACACCTGTCCTCTCTCTCAATGTTCTAACACCCTGTCTCTCTCTCAATGTTCTAACACCCTGTCCTCTCTCTCAATGTTATAACACCCTCTCCTGTCTCTCTCTCAATGTTATAACACCCTGTCCTCTCTCTCAATGTTATAACACCCTGTCCTCTCTCTCAATGTTCTAACACCCTGTCCTCTCTCTCAATGTTATAACACCCTGTCCTCTCTCTCAATGTTCTAACACCCTGTCTCTCAATGTTATAACACCCTGTCCTCTCTCTCAATGTTCTAACACCCTGTCCTCTCTCTCTCAATGTTATAACACCCTGTCCTCTCTCTCAATGTTATAACACCCTGTCCTCTCTCTCAATGTTATAACACCCTGTCTCTCTCTCAATGTTATAACACCCTGTCCTCTCTCTCAATGTTATAACACCCTGTCCTCTCTCTCAATGTTATAACACCCTGTCCTCTCTCTCAATGTTATAACACCCTGTCTCTCTCTCAATCAATGTTCTAACACCCTGTCCTCTCTCTCAATGTTATAACACCCTGTCCTCTCTCTCAATGTTATAACACCCTGTCTCTCTCTCAATGTTATAACACCCTGTCCTCTCTCTCAATGTTATAACACCCTGTCCTCTCCGTGTCTCTCTCTCAATGTTATAACACCCTGTCCTCTCTCTCAATGTTATAACACCCTGTCCTCTCTCTCAATGTTATAACACCCTGTCCTCTCTCTCAATGTTATAACACCCTGTCCTCTCTCTCAATGTTATAACACCCTGTCCTCTCTCTCAATGTTATAACACCCTGTCCTCTCTCTCAATGTTCTAACACCCTGTCCTCTCTCTCAATGTTATAACACCCTGTCCTCTCCTGTCTCTCTCTCAATGTTATAACACCCTGTCCCTCTCTCAATGTTCTAACACCCTGTCCTCTCTCTCAATGTTATAACACCCTGTCCTCTCTCAATGTTCTAACACCCTGTCCTCTCTCTCAATGTTATAACACCCTGTCCTCTCTCCGTGTCTCTCTCTCAATGGTCAAACATCCTGTCCTCTCCGTGTCTCTCTCTCAATGTTATAACACCCTGTCCTCTCCTGTCCTCTCTCTCAATGTTCTAACACCCTGTCCTCTCCTGTCCTCTCTCTCAATGTTATAACACCCTGTCCTCTCTCTCAATGTTATAACACCCTGTCCTCTCTCTCAATGTTATAACACCCTGTCCTCTCTGTGTCTCTCTCTCAATGTTATAACACCCTGTCCTCTCTCTCAATGTTATAACACCCTGTCCTCTCCTGTCCTCTCTCTCAATGTTATAACACCCTGTCCTCTCTCTCAATGTTATAACACCCTGTCCTCTCTCTCAATGTTCTAACACCCTGTCCTCTCTCTCAATGTTATAACACCCTGTCCTCTCTCTCAATGTTATAACACCCTGTAACACCCTGTCCTCTCTCTCAATGTTATAACACCCTGTCCTCTCTCCTCTCTCTCAATGTTATAACACCCTGTCCTCTCCTGTCCTCTCTCTCAATGTTCTAACACCCTGTCCTCTCTCTCAATGTTATAACACCCTGTCCTCTCTCTCAATGTTATAACACCCTGTCCTCTCTCTCAATGTTATAACACCCTGTCCTCTCTGTCTCTCTCTCAATGTTATAACACCCTGTCCTCTCCTGTCTCTCTCAATGTTCTAAACAAATGTAACACCCTGTCCTCTCTCTCAATGTTATAACACCCTGTCTCTCTCTCAATGTTCTAACACCCTGTCCTCTCTCTCAATGTTCTAACACCCTGTCCTCTCTCTCAATGTTATAACACCCTGTCCTCTCTCTCAATGTTATAACACCCTGTCCTCTCTCTCAATGTTCTAACACCCTGTCCTCTCTCTCAATGTTATAACACCCTGTCTCTCTCTCAATGTTATAACACCCTGTCCTCTCTCTCAATGTTCTAACACCCTGTCCTCTCTCTCAATGTTCTAACACCCTGTCCTCTCTCTCAATGTTCTAACACCCTGTCCTCTCTCTCAATGTTCTAACACCCTGTCCTCTCTCTCAATGTTATAACACCTGTCTCTCCTGTCCTCTCTCTCAATGTTCTAACACCCTGTCTCTCTCTCAATGTTATAACACCCTGTCCCTCTCTCTCAATGTTCTAACACCCCTGTCTCTCTCTCAACCCTGTCCTCTCTCTCAATGTTATAACACCCTGTCCTCTCTCAATGTTATAACACCTGTCTCTCTCAATGTTATAACACCTCTCTGTCCTCTCTCTCAATGTCTCTCTCTCAATGTTCTAACACCCTGTCCTCTCTCTCAATGTTATAACACCCTGTCTCTCTCTCAATGTTATAACACCCTGTCCTCTCTCTCAATGTTATAACACCCTGTCCTCTCTCTCAATGTTCTAACACCCTGTCCTCTCTCAATGTTCTAACACCCTGTCTCTCTGTCTCTCTCTCAATGTTATAACACCCTGTCCTCTCCTGTCCTCTCTCTCAATGTTCTAACACCCTGTCCTCTCTCTCAATGTTATAACACCCTGTCCTCTCTCTCAATGTTATAACACCCTGTCCTCTCTCTCAATGTTATAACACCCTGTCCTCTCTCTCAATGTTATAACACCCTGTCCTCTCTCTCAATGTTATAACACCCTGTCCTCTCTCCGTGTCTCTCTCTCAATGTTCTAACACCCTGTCTCTCTCTCTCAATGTTCTAACACCCTGTCCTCTCCTCTCCTGTCTCTCTCTCAATGTTATAACACCCTGTCTCTCTCTCAATGTTCTAACACCCTGTCCTCTCTCTCAATGTTATAACACCCTGTCCTCTCTCTCAATGTTATAACACCCTGTCCTCTCTCTCAATGTTCTAACACCCTGTCCTCTCTCTCAATGTTATAACACCCTGTCCTCTCTCTCTCAATGTTATAACACCCTGTCCTCTCTCCGTGTCTCTCTCTCAATGTTATAACACCCTGTCCTCTCCTGTCCTCTCTCTCAATGTTCTAACACCCTGTCCTCTCTCTCAATGTTATAACACCCTGTCCTCTCTGTCTCTCTCTCAATGGTCTAACACCCTGTCCTCTCTGTGTCTCTCTCTCAATGTTATAACACCCTGTCCTCTCCTCTCTCTCAATGTTCTAACTGTCCCTGTCCTCTCTCTCAATGTTATAACACCCTGTCCTCTCTCTCAATGTTCTAACACCCTGTCCTCTCTCTCAATGTTATAACACCCTGTGTCTCTCTCTCAATGTTATAACACCCTGTCCTCCTGTCTCTCTCTCAATGTTCTAACACCCTGTCTCTCTCTCAATGTTCTAACACCCTGTCCTCTCTCTCAATGTTATAACACCCTGTCCTCTCTCTCAATGTTATAACACCCTGTCTCTCTCTCAATGTTCTAACACCCTGTCCTCTCTCTCAATGTTCTAACACCCTGTCCTCTCTCTCAATGTTATAACACCTGTCCTCTCTCTCAATGTTCTCTCTCTCAATGTTTAACACCCTGTCCTCCTCTCTCTCAATGTTATCTCTGTCTCTCTCTCAATGTTATAACACCCTGTCCTCTCTCTCAATGTTCTAACACCCTGTCCTCTCTCTCAATGTTATAACACCCTGTCCTCTCTCTCAATGTTATAACACCCTGTCTCTCCTGTCTCTCTCTCAATGTTATAACACCCTGTCCTCTCTCTCAATGTTATAACACCCTGTCCTCTCTCTCAATGTTATAACACCCTGTCCTCTCTCTCAATGTTCTAACACCCTGTCCTCTCTCTCAATGTTATAACACCCTGTCTCTCTCTCAATGTTATAACACCCTGTCCTCTCTCTCAATGTTCTAACACCCTGTCCTCTCTCTCAATGTTATAACACCCTGTCTCCTCTCTCAATGTTATAACACCCTGTCCTCTCTCTCAATGTTCTAACACCCTGTCCTGTCCTCTCTCTCAATGTTATAACACCCTGTCCTCTCTCTCAATGTTATAACACCCTGTCCTCTCTCTCAATGTTATAACACCCTGTCCTCCTGTCCTCTCTCTCAATGTTATAACACCCTGTCCTCTCTCTCAATGTGTCCTCTCTCTCTCTCTCTCAATGTTATAACACCCTGTCTCAATGTTATAACACCCTGTCCTCTCTCTCAATGTAACTCCCTGTCCTCTCTCTCAATGTTATAACACCCTGTCCTGTGTCTCTCTCTCAATGTTCTAACACCCTGTCCTCTCCTGTCTCTCTCTCAATGTTATAACACCTCTGTCTCTCTCTCAATGTTATAACACCCTGTCCTCTCTCTCAATGTTTAAACTCCTGTCCTCTCTCAATGTTCTAACACCCTGTCCTCTCTCTCAATGTTCTAACACCCTGTCCTCTCTCTCAATGTTATAACACCCTGTCCTCTCTCTCAATGTTATAACACTCCTGTCCTCTCTCTCAATGTTATAACACCCTGTCCTCTCTCTCAATGTTCTAACACCCTGTCTCTCTCTCAATGTTCTAACACCCTGTCCTCTCTCTCAATGTTATAACACCCTGTCCTCTCTCTCAATGTTCTAACACCCTGTCCTCTCTCTCTCAATGTTATAACACCCTGTCCTCTCTCTCAATGTTGTCTGTCCTCTCTCTCAATGTTATAACACCCTGTCCTCTCTCTCAATGTTATAACACCCTGTCCTCTCTCTCTCTCAATGTTCTAACACCCTGTCTCTCTCAATGTTATAACACCCTGTCCTCTCCTGTCTCTCTCTCAATGTTATAACACCCTGTCCTCTCTCTCAATGTTCTAACACCCTGTCCTCTCTCCTGTTATAAACACCCTGTCCTCTCTCTCAATGTTATAACACCCTGTCCTCTCCTGTGTCTCTCTCTCAATGTTCTAACACCCTGTCCTCTCTCTCAATGTTATAACACCCTGTCCTCTCCTGTCCTCTCTCTCAATGTTCTAACACCCTGTCCTGTCCTCTCTCTCAATGTTATAACACCCTGTCCTCCTCTCAATGTTCTAACACCCTGTCCTCTCTCTCAATGTTATAACACCCTGTCCTCTCTCTCAATGTTCTAACACCTGTCCTCTCTCTCAATGTTATAACACCCCCTGTCCTCTCTCTCAATGTTCTAACACCCTGTCCGTGTCTCTCTCTCTCAATGTTCTAACACCCTGTCCTCTCTCTCAATGTTATAACACCCTGTCCTCTCTCTCAATGTTATAACACCCTGTCCTCTCTCTCAATGTTATAACACCCTGTCCTCTCTCTCTCAATGTTATAACACCCTGTCCTCTCTCTCAATGTTATAACACCCTGTCCTCTCTGTCTCTCTCTCAATGTTATAACACCCTGTCCTCTCTCTCAATGTTCTAACACCCTGTCCTCTCCGTGTCTCTCTCTCAATGTTATAACACCCTGTCCTCTCCGTGTCTCTCTCTCAATGTTATAACACCCTGTCTCTCTCAATGTTATAACACCCTGTCCTCTCTCTCAATGTTATAACACCCTGTCCTCTCCTGTCTCTCTCTCAATGTTCTAACACCCTGTCCTCTCTCTCAATGTTATAACACCCTGTCTCTCTCTCAATGTTATAACACCCTGTCCTCTCTCTCAATGTTCTAACACCCTGTCCTCTCTCTCAATGTTATAACACCCTGTCCTCTCCTGTCCTCTCTCTCAATGTTATAACACCCTGTCCTCTCTCTCAATGTTATAACACCCTGTCCTCTCTCTCAATGTTCTAACACCCTGTCCTCTCTCTCAATGTTATAACACCCTGTCCTCTCTCTCAATGTTATAACACCCTGTCTCTCTCAATGTTCTAACACCCTGTCCTCTCTCTCAATGTTATAACACCCTGTCCTCTCTGTCTCTCTCTCTCAATGTTCTAACACCCTGTCCTCTCCTGTCCTCTCTCTCAATGTTATAACACCCTGTCCTCTCCTGTCCTCTCTCTCAATGTTCTAACACCCTGTCCTCTCTCTCAATGTTATAACACCCTGTCCTCTCTCTCAATGTTATAACACCCTGTCCTCTCTCTCAATGTTCTAACACCCTGTCCTCTCTCTCAATGTTATAACAACCTGTCCTCTCTCTCAATGTTCTAACACCCTGTCCTCTCTCTCAATGTTATAACACCGTGTCCTCTCTGTGTCTCTCTCTCAATGTTCTAACACCCTGTCCTCTCTCTCAATGTTCTAACACCCTGTCCTCTCTCTCAATGTTATAACACCCTGTCCTCTCTCTCAATGTTATAACACCCTGTCCTCTCCTGTCCTCTCTCTCAATGTTATAACACCCTGTCCTCTCCTGTCCTCTCTCTCAATGTTATAACACCCTGTCCTCTCCTGTCCTCTCTCTCAATGTTCTAACTCCCTGTCCTCTCTCTCAATGTTATAACACCGTGTCCTCTCTGTGTCTCTCTCTCAATGATCTAACACCCTGTCCTCTCTCTCAATGTTATATCACCCTGTCTCTCTCTCAATGTTTAACACCACCCTGTCTCTCTCTCAATGTTCTAACACCCTGTCCTCTCTCTCAATGTTATAACACCCTGTCCTCTCTCTCAATGTTATAACACTCTCTGTCTCTCTCTCAATGTTCTAACACCCTGTCCTCTCCTGTCTCTCTCTCAATGTTATAACACCCTGTCCTCTCTCTCAATGTTCTAACACCCTGTCCTCTCTCTCTCAATGTTATAACACCCTGTCCTCTCTCTCAATGTTATAACACCTGTCCTCTCCTGTCTCTCTCTCAATGTTATAACACCCTGTCCTCTCTCTCAATGTTATAACACCCTGTCTCTCTCTCAATGTTCTAACACCCTGTCCTCTCTCTCAATGTTATAACACCCTGTCCTCTCCTGTCTCTCTCTCAATGTTATAACATGTCCTCCCTGTCCTCTCTCTCAATGTTATAACACCCCCTGTCCTCTCTCTCAATGTTATAACACCCTGTCCTCTCCTGTCCTCTCTCTCAATGTTCTAACACCCTGTCCTCTCTCTCAATGTTATAACACCCTGTCCTCTCCTGTCCTCTCTCTCAATGTTATAACACCCTGTCCTCTCTCTCAATGTTCTAACACCCTGTCCTGTCCTCTCTCTCAATGTTCTAACACCCTGTCTCTCTCTCTCTCTCTCTCAATGTTATAACACCCTGTCTCTCTCTCAATGTTATAACACCCTGTCCCTCTCTCAATGTTCTAACACCCTGTCCTCTCTCTCAATGTTATAACACCCTGTCTCTCTCTCAATGTTCTAACACCCTGTCTCTCTCTCAATGTTATAACACCCTGTCTCTCTCTCAATGTTCTAACACCCTGTCCTCTCTCTCAATGTTCAAACATCCTGTCTCTCTCTCAATGTTATAACACCCTGTCCTCTCTCTCAATGTTATAACACCCTGTCTGTCTCTCTCTCAATGTTCTAACACCCTGTCCTCCCTGTCCTCTCTGTGTCTCTCTCTCAATGTTATAACACCCTGTCCTCTCTCTCTCTCAATGTTATAACACCCTGTCCTCTCCTCTCTCTCAATGTTATAACACCCTGTCCTCTCTCTCAATGTTCTAACACCCTGTCCTCTCTCTCAATGTTATAACACCCTGTCCTCTCTCTCAATGTTATAACACCCTGTCCTCTCTCTCAATGTTCTAACACCCTGTCCTCTCTCTCAATGTTCTAACACCCTGTCCTCTCTCTCAATGTTATAACAACCTGTCCTCCTAATGTTCTAACACCCTGTCCTCTCTCTCAATGTTATAACACCCTGTCCTCTCTCTCAATGTTATAACACCCTGTCCTCTCTCTCAATGTTAAAACAGCCTGTCCTCTCTCTCAATGTTCTAACACCCTGTCCTCTCTCTCAATGTTCTAACACCTGTCCTCTCTCTCAATGTTATAACACCCTGTCCTCTCTCTCTCTAACACCCTGTCCTCTCTCTCAATGTTATAACACCCTGTGTCTCTCTCTCAATGTTATAACACCCTGTCCTCTCTGTCTCCTCTCAATGTTCTCCCTGTCTCTCTCTCAATGTTATAACACTGTCTCTCTCCTGTCTCTCCCTGTCCTCTCTCTCAATGTTATAACACCCTGTCTCTCCTCTCTCAATGTTATAACACCCTGTCCTCTCTCTCAATGTTCTAACACCCTGTCCTCTCTCCTGTCCTCTCTCTCAATGTTATAACACCCTGTCCTCTCTCTCAATGTTCTCTCCTCTCTCTCAATGTTATAACACCCTGTCCTCTCCTGTCTCTTCTCTCAATGTTATAACACCCTGTCCTCTCTCTCAATGTTATAACACCCTGTCCTCTCCGTGTCTCTCTCAATGTTATAACACCCTGTCCTCTCTCTCAATGTTCTAACACCCTGTCCTCTCTCTCAATGTTCTAACACCCTGTCCTCTCTCTCAATGTTCTAACACCCTGTCCTCTCTCTCAATGTTATAACACCCTGTCCTCTCTCAATGTCACCCTGTCTCTCTCAATGTTATAATGTTATAACCTGTCCTCTCTCTCAATGTTCTAACACCCTGTCCTCTCCTCTCTCTCAATGTTATAACACCCCCTCTGTCCTCTCTCTCAATGTTATAACACCCTGTCTCTCTCTCAATGTTCTAACACCCTGTCTCTCTCTCTCAATGTTCTAACACCCTGTCCTCTCACAACAAACACCCTGTCCTCTCTCTCAATGTTATAACACCCTGTCCTCTCTCTCAATGTTATAACACCCTGTCCTCTCTCTCAATGTTATAACACCCTGTCCTCTCTCTCAATGTTCTAACACCCTGTCCTCTCTCTCAATGTTATAACACCCTGTCCTCTCTCTGTGTCTCTCTCTCAATGTTATAACACCCTGTCCTCTCTCTCAATGTTATAACACCCTGTCCTCTCTCTGTCTCTCTCTCAATGTTCTAACACCCTGTCCTCCTGTCTAACACCCTGTCCTCTCTCTCAATGTTATAACACCTGTCCTCTCTCCTGTTAAACACCCTCTCTCTCTCAATGTTATAACACCCTGTCCTCTCTCTCAATGTTTAACACCCTGTCCTCTCTGTGTCTCTCTCTCAATGTTCTAACACCCTGTCCTCTCTCTCAATGTTATAACACCCTGTCCTCTCTCTCAATGTTCTAACTCCCTGTCCTCTCTCTCAATGTTATAACACCCTGTCCTCTCTCTCAATGTTCTAACACCCTGTCCTCTCTCTCAATGTTCTAACACCCTGTCTCTCTGTCCTCTCTCTCAATGTTATAACACCCTGTCCTCTCTCCACCCTGTCCTCTCTCTGTCTCTCTCTCAATGTTATAACACCCTGTCCTCTCTCTCAATGTTATAACACCCTGTCCTCTCCACTCTCTCTCAATGTTATAACACCTGTCCTCTCTCTCAATGTTCTAACTCAATGTTCTAACACCCTGTCCTCTCTCTCAATGTTATA
Organism: Oncorhynchus nerka; assembly: GCF_034236695.1. Taxonomy (NCBI): domain Eukaryota; kingdom Metazoa; phylum Chordata; class Actinopteri; order Salmoniformes; family Salmonidae; genus Oncorhynchus; species Oncorhynchus nerka. The sequence continues at coordinate 42,220,655 of NC_088411.1, forward strand.
ACACCCTGTCCTCTCTCTCAATGTTCTAACACCCTGTCTCTCTCTCAATGTTATAACACCCTGTCTCTCTCCTGTCTCTCTCTCAATGTTATAACACCCTGTCCTCTCCTCTCAATGTTATAACACCCTGTCCTTCTCTCTGTCTCTCTCTCAATGTTATAACACCCTGTCCTCTCTCTCAATGTAACACCCTGTCCTCTCTCTCAATGTTCTAACACCCTGTCTCTCTCTCAATGTTATAACACCCTGTCCTCTCTCTCAATGTTTAACACCCTGTCCTCTCTCTCAATGTTCTAACACCCTGTCCTCTCCTGTCCTCTCTGTGTCTCTCTCTCAATGTTCTAACACCCTGTCCTCTCTCTCTCAATGTTCTAACACCCTCCTGTCCTCTCAATGTTCTAACACCCTGTCCTCTCTCTCAATGTTCTAACACCCTGTCCTCTCTCTCAATGTTCTAACACCCTGTCCTCTCTCTCAATGTTATAACACCCTGTCCTCTCTGTCTCTCTCTCAATGTTATAACACCCTGTCCTCTCTCTCTCAATGTTCTAACACCCTGTCCTCTCTCCTGTCCTCTCTCTCAATGTTCTAACACCCTGTCTCTCTCTCTCAATGTTATAACACCCTGTCCTCTCTCTCAATGTTATCTGTCCTGTCTCTCTCTCAATGTTCTAACACCCTGTCCTCTCCTGTCCTCTCTCTCAATGTTCTAACACCCTGTCCTCTCTCTCAATGTTCTAACACCCTGTCCTCTCTCTCAATGTTATAACACCCTGTCCTCTCTCTCTCCTGTCTCTCTCTCAATGTTATAACACCCTGTCCTCTCTCTCAATGTTATAACACCCTGTCCTCTCTCTCAATGTTTAACACCCTGTCCTCTCCTGTGTCTCTCTCTCAATGTTCTAACACCCTGTCCTCTCTCTCAATGTTATAACACCCTGTCCTCTCTCTCAATGTGTCTCTCTCAATGTTATAACACCCTGTCTCTCTCCTCTCTCTCAATGTTATAACACACTGTCCTCTCTCTCTCAATGTTATAACACCCTGTCCTCTCTCTGTCTCTCTCTCAATGATCTAACACCCTGTCCTCTCTCTCTCTCAATGTTATATCACCCTGTCCTCTCTCTCAATGTTCTAACACCCTGTCCTCTCTCTCAATGTTATAACACCCTGTCCTCTCTCTCAATGTTATAACACACTGTCCTCTCTCTCTCAATGTTATAACACCCTGTCCTCTCTGTGTCTCTCTCTCAATGTTATAACACCCTGTCCTCTCCGTGTCTCTCTCTCAATGTTCTAACACCCTGTCCTCTCTCTCAATGTTATAACACCCTGTCCTCTCTCTCAATGTTTAACACCCTGTCTCTCTCTCTCAATGTTCTAACTCTCCTGTCCTCTCTCTCAATGTTCTAACACCCTGTCCTCTCTCTCAATGTTATAACACCCTGTCCCTCTCTCTCAATGTTATAACACCCTGTCCTCTCTCTCAATGTTATAACACCCTGTCCTCTCTCTCAATGTTATAACACCCTGTCCTCTCTCTCTCTCTCTCAATGTTATAACACCCTGTCTCTCTCAATGTTATAACACCCTGTCTCTGTGTCTCTCTCAATGTTATAACACCCTGTCATCTCTCTCAATGTTATAACACCCCTGTCCTCTCTCTCTCAATGTTATAACACCCTGTCCTCTCTCTCAATGTTATAACACCCTGTCCTCTCTCTCAATGTTCTAACACCCTGTCCTCTCTCTGTCTCTCTCTCAATGTTATAACACCCTGTCCTCTCTCTCAATGTTATAACACCCTGTCCTCTCTCTGTCTCTCTCTCAATGTTATAACACCCTGTCCTCTCTCTCAATGTTATAACACCCTGTCCTCTCCTGTCCTCTCTCTCAATGTTCTAACACCCTGTCCTCTCTCTCAATGTTCTAACACCCTGTCCTCTCTCTCAATGTTATAACACCCTGTCCTCTCTCTCAATGTTATAACACCCTGTCCTCTCTCTCAATGTTCTAACACCCTGTCCTCTCTCTCAATGTTATAACACCCTGTCCTCTCTCTCAATGTTCTAACACCCTGTCCTCTCTCTCAATGTTATAACACCCTGTCCTCTCTCTCAATGTTATAACACCATGTCATCTCTCTCAATGTTCTAACACCCTGTCCTCTCTCTCAATGTTCTAACACCCTGTCCTCTCTCTCAATGTTATAACAACCTGTCCTCTCTCTCAATGTTCTAACACCCTGTCCTCTCTCTCAAAGTTATAACACCCTGTCCTCTCTCTGTCTCTCTCTCAATGTTATAACACCCTGTCCTCTCTCTCAATGTTATAACACCCTGTCCTCTCTCTGTCTCTCTCAATGTTATAACACCCTGTCCTCTCTCTCAATGTTATAACACCCTGTCCTCTCCTGTCCTCTCTCTCAATGTTATAACACCCTGTCCTCTCTCTCAATGTTATAACACCCTGTCCTCTCTCTCAATGTTATAACACCCTGTCCTCTCTCTCAATGTTCTAACACCCTGTCCTCTCCTGTCCTCTCTCTCAATGTTATAACACCCTGTCCTCTCCTGTCCTCTCTCTCAATGTTCTAACACCCTGTCCTCTCTCTCAATGTTCTAACACCCTGTCCTCTCTCTCAATGTTCTAACACCCTGTCCTCTCTCTCAATGTTATAACACCCTGTCCTCTCTCCGTGTCTCTCTCTCAATGTTATAACACCCTGTCCTCTCTCTCAATGTTATAACACCCTGTCCTCTCTCTCAATGTTCTAACACCCTGTCCTCTCTCTCAATGTTATAACACCCTGTCCTCTCTCCGTGTCTCTCTCTCAATGGTCAAACATCCTGTCCTCTCCGTGTCTCTCTCTCAATGTTCTAACACCCTGTCCTCTCTCTCAATGTTATAACACCCTGTCCTCTCTCTCAATGTTATAACACCCTGTCCTCTCTCTCAATGTTCTAACACCCTGTCCTCTCTCTCAATGTTATAACACCCTGTCCTCTCTCTCAATGTTATAACACCCTGTCCTCTCCTCAATGTTCTAACACCCTGTCCTCTCTCTCAATGTTATAACACCCTGTCCTCTCTCCGTGTCTCTCTCTCAATGTTCTAACACCCTGTCCTCTCTCTCAATGTTATAACACCATGTCCTCTCTCTCAATGTTCTAACACCCTGTCCTCTCTCTCAATGTTCTAACACCCTGTCCTCTCTCTCAATGTTATAACACCCTGTCCTCTCTCCTCTCTCTCAATGTTCTAACACCCTGTCTCTCTCTCAATGTTATAACACCCTGTCCTCTCTCTCAATGTTCTAACACCCTGTCCTCTCTCTCAATGTTCTAACACCTGTCTCTCTCTCAATGTTCTAACACCCTGTCCTCTCTCTCAATGTTATAACACCCTGTCCTCTCTCAATGTCTCTCTCTCTCAATGTTATAACACCCTGTCCTCTCTCTCAATGTTATAACACCCTGTCCTCTCTCAATGTTCTAACACCCTCTCTCTCAATGTTATAACACCCTGTCTCTCTCTCAATGTTCTAACACCCTGTCCTCTCTCAATGTTCTAACACCCTGTCTCTCTCTCAATGTTCTAACACCCTGTCCTCTCTCCAATGTTCTAACACCCTGTCTCTCTCTCAATGTTATAACACCCTGTCCTCTCTCTCAATGTTATAACACCCTGTCCTCTCTCTCAATGTTCTAACACCCTGTCTCTCTCTCAATGTTCTAACAACACCCTGTCTCTCTCTCAATGTTATAACACCCTGTCCTCTCTCTCAATGTTATAACACCCTGTCTCTCTCTCTCAATGTTATAACACCCTGTCCTCTCTCTCAATGTTATAACACCCTGTCCTCTCTCTCAATGTTATAACACCCTGTCAATGTTCTCCTGTCCTCTCTCTCAATGTTATAACACCCTGTCCTCTCTCTCAATGTTATAACACCCTGTCTCTCTCAATGTTCTAACACCCTGTCCTCTCTCTCAATGTTATAACACCCTGTCCTCTCTCTCTCAATGTTTAACACCCTGTCCTCTCCTGTCAATGTTATAACACCCTGTCTCTCTCTCAATGTTATAACACCCTGTCCTCTCTCTCAATGTTATAACACCCTGTCCTCTCTCTCAATGTTATAACACCCTGTCCTCTCTCTCAATGTTATAACACCCTGTCCTCTCTGTGTCTCTCTCAATGTTATAACACCCTGTCCTCTCTCTCAATGTTTAACACCCTGTCCTCTCTGTGTCTCTCTCTCAATGTTCTAACACCCTGTCCTCTCCTGTCCTCTCTGTGTCTCTCTCTCAATGTTCTAACACCATGTCCTCTCTCTCAATGTTCTAACACCCTGTCCTCTCTCTCAATGTTCTAACACCCTGTCCTCTCTCTCAATGTTATAACACCCTGTCCTCTCTCTCAATGTTCTAACACCCTGTCCTCTCTCTCAATGTTATAACACCCTGTCCTCTCTCTGTGTCTCTCTCTCAATGTTCTAACACCCTGTCCTCTCCGTCTCTCTCTCTCAATGTTATAACACCCTGTCCTCTCCTCTCTGTCCTCTCTCTCAATGTTATAACACCCTGTCCTCTCTCTCAATGTTTCTAACACCCTGTCTCTCTCTCAATGTTATAACACCCTGTCCTCTCTCTCAATGTTCTAACACCCTGTCCTCTCTCTCAATGTTATAACACCCTGTCTCTCTCTCAATGTTATAACACCCTGTCCTCTCTCTCAATGTTCTAACACCCTGTCTCTCTCTCTAACACCCTGTCCTCTCTCTCAATGTTATAACACCCTGTCTCTCTCTCAATGTTCTAACACCCTGTCCTCTCTCTCAATGTTATAACACCCTGTGCTCTCTCTCAATGTTATAACACCCTGTCCTCTCTCTCAATGTTATAACACCCTGTCCTCTCTCCGTGTCTCTCTCTCAATGTTATAACACCCTGTCTCCGTGTCTCTCTCTCAATGTTATAACACCCTGTCCTCTCCTGTCTCTCTCTCAATGTTCTAACACCCTGTCCTCTCTGTGTCTCTCTCTCAATGTTATAACACCCTGTCCTCTCCTGTCCTCTCTCTCAATGTTCTAACTCCCTGTCCTCTCTCTCAATGTTATAACACCCTGTCCTCTCCTGTCCTCTCTCTCAATGTTATAACACCCTGTCCTCTCAATGTTATAACACCCTGTCTCTCTCAATGTTCTAACACCCTGTCCTCTCTCTCTAACACCCTGTCCTCTCTCTCAATGTTCTAACACCCTGTCCTCTCTCTCTCAATGTTCTAACACCCTGTCCTCTCTCTCTCTTGTCTCTCTCTCAATGTTCTAACACCCTGTCTCTCTCTCAATGTTATAACACCCTGTCTCTCTCTCAATGTTATAACACCCTGTCCTCTCTCTCAATGTTCTAACACCCTGTGCCTCTCTCTCAATGTTATAACACCCTGTCCTCTCTGTGTCTCTCTCTCAATGTTCTAACACCCTGTCCTCTCTCTCAATGTTCTAACACCCTGTCCTCTCTCTCAATGTTCTAACACCCTGTCCTCTCTCTCAATGTTATAACACCCTGTCCTCTCTCTCAATGTTATAACACCCTGTCCTCTCTCTCTCAATGTTCTAACACCCTGTCCTCTCTCTCAATGTTATAACACCCTGTCCTCTCTCTCAATGTTATAACACCCTGTCCTCTCTCTCAATGTTATAACACCCTGTCCTCTCCTGTCCTCTCTCTCAATGTTATAACACCCTGTCCTCTCTCTCAATGTTATAACACCCTGTCCTCTCTCTCAATGTTATAACACCCTGTCCTCTCTCTCAATGTTATAACACCCTGTCCTCTCTCTCAATGTTATAACACCCTGTCTCTCTCTCAATGTTATAACACCCTGTCCTCTCTCTCAATGTTATAACACCCTGTCCTCTCTCAATGTTGTCTGTCTCTCTCTCAATGTTATAACACCCTGTCCTCTAACACCCTGTCCTCTCCTGTCTCTCTCTCAATGTTCTAACACCCTGTCCTCTCTCTGTTCTAACACCCTGTCCTCTCTCTCAATGTTATAACACCTGTCCTCTCCTGTCCTCTCTCTCAATGTTATAACACCCTGTCCTCTCTCTCAATGTTATAACACCCTGTCTGTCTCTCTCTCAATGTTCTAACACCCTGTCCTCTCTCTCAATGTTATAACACCCTGTCCTCTCTCTCTAACACCCTGTCCTCTCTCTCAATGTTATAACACCCTGTCTCTCTCAATGTTATAACACCCTCGTGTCTCTCTCTCAATGTTATAACACCCTGTCTCTCAATGTTATAACACCCTGTCCTCTCTCTCAATGTTCTAACACCCTGTCCTCTCTCTCAATGTAACACCCTGTCTCTCTCAATGTTCTAACACCCTGTCCTCTCTCTCAATGTTATAACACCCTGTCCTCTCCTGTCCTCTCTCTCAATGTTCTAACACCCTGTCCTCTCTCTCAATGTTATAACACCCTGTCCTCTCTCTCAATGTTCTAACACCCTGTCCTCTCTCTCAATGTTATAAACACCCTGTCTCTCTCTCAATGTTAACACCCTGTCCTCTCCTGTCCTCTCTCTCAATGTTCTAACACCCTGTCCTCTCTCTCAATGTTCTAACACCCTGTCCTCTCTCTCAATGTTCTAACACCCTGTCCTCTCTCTCAATGTTATAACACCCTGTCCTCTCTCTCAATGTTATAACACCCTGTCTCTCTCAATGTTATAACACCCTGTCTCTCTCTCAATGTTATAACACCCTGTCCTCTCTCTCAATGTTATAACACCCTGTCCTGTCCTCTCTGTGTCTCTCTCTCAATGTTCTAACACCCTGTCCTCTCCTGTCCTCTCTGTGTCTCTCTCTCAATGTTCTAACACCCTGTCCTCTCTCTCAATGTTCTAACACCCTGTCCTCTCTCTCAATGTTATAACACCCTGTCCTCTCTCTCAATGTTCTAACACCCTGTCCTCTCTCTCAATGTTATAACACCCTGTCCTCTCTCTGTCTCTCTCTCTCAATGTTATAACACCCTGTCCTCTCCTGTCCTCTCTCTCAATGTTCTAACACCCTGTCCTCTCCTCTCTCTCAATGTGTTCTAACACCCTGTCTCTCTCTCAATGTTCTAACACCCTGTCCTCTCTCTCAATGTTCTAACACCCTGTCCTCTCTCTCAATGTTATAACACCCTGTCCTCTCTCTCAATGTTATAACACCCTGTCTCTCTCTCAATGTTATAACACCCTGTCCTCTCTCTCAATGTTATAACACCTTGTCCTCTCTCCATGTCTCTCTCTCAATGTTATAACACCCTGTCCTCTCTCTCAATGTTCTAACACCCTGTCCTCTCTCTCAATGTTATAACACCCTGTACTCTCTCTCAATGTTATAACACCCTGTCCTCTCTCCGTGTCTCTCTCTCAATGTTCTAACACCCTGTCCTCTCTCTCAATGTTATAACACCCTGTCCTCTCTCTGTCTCTCTCTCAATGTTATAACACCCTGTCTTCTCTCTCAATGTTCTAACACCCTGTCTTCTCTCTCAATGTTCTAACACCCTGTCCTCTCTCTCAATGTTATAACACCCTGTCCTCTCCTGTCCTCTCTCTCAATGTTCTAACACCCTGTCTCTCTCCGTGTCTCTCTCTCAATGTTATAACACCCTGTCCTCTCTCTCAATGTTCTAACACCCTGTCCTCTCTCTCAATGTTATAACACCCTGTCCTCTCTCTCAATGTTATAACACCCTGTCCTCTCCTGTCCTCTCTCTCAATGTTATAACACCCTGTCCTCTCCTGTCCTCTCTCTCAATGTTCTAACACCCTGTCCTCTCTCTCAATGTTATAACACCCTGTCCTCTCTCTCAATGTTATAACACCCTGTCCTCTCTCTCAATGTTATAACACCCTGTCCTCTCTCTCAATGTTCTAACACCCTGTCCTCTCTGTCTCTCTCTCAATGTTATAACACCCTGTCCTCTCCTGTCCTCTCTCTCAATGTTCTAACACCCTGTCCTCTCTCTCAATGTTATAACACCCTGTCCTCTCTCTCAATGTTATAACACCCTCTCTCAATGTTATAACACCCTGTCCTCTCTCTCAATGTTATAACACCCTGTCCTCTCTAACACCCTGTCCTCTCTCTCAATGTTATAACACCCTGTCCTCCCTGTCTCTGTGTCTCTCTCTCAATGTTCTAACACCCTCTCCTGTCTCTCTGTGTCTCTCTCTCAATGTTATAACACCCTGTCCTCTCCTGTCCTCTCTCTCAATGTTCTAAACACCCTGTCCTCTCTCTCAATGTTCTAACACCCTGTCCTCTCTCTCAATGTTCTAACACCCTGTCCTCTCTCTCAATGTTATAACACCCTGTCCTCTCTCTCAATGTTATAACACCCTGTCCTCTCTCTCAATGTTATAACACCCTGTCCTCTCTCCATGTCTCTCTCTCAATGTTATAACACCCTGTCCTCTCTCTCAATGTTCTAACACCCTGTCTCTCTCAATGTTATAACACCCTGTCTCTCTCTCAATGTTATAACACCCTGTCCTCTCCTGTCCTCTCAATGTTCTAACACCCTGTCCTCTCTCTCAATGTTATAACACCCTGTCCTCTCTCTCAATGTTCTAACATCCTGTCCCTGTGTCTCTCTCTCAATGTTATAACACCCTGTCCTCTCTCTCAATGTTATAACACCCTGTCTCTCTCTCAATGTTATAACACCCTGTCCTCTCTCTCAATGTTATAACACCCTCTCTCTCTCAATGTTATAACACCCTGTCCTCTCCTGTCTCTCTCTCAATGTTCTAACACCCTGTCCTCTCTCTCAATGTTATAACACCTGTCCTCTCTCTCTCAATGTTATAAACACTCTCTCTCAATGTTATAACACCCTGTCCTGTCTCTCTCTCAATGTTATAACACCCTGTCCTCTCTCCTGTCTCTCTCTCAATGTTATAACACCCTGTCCTCTCCTGTCCTCTCTCTCTCAATGTTATAACACCCTGTCCTCTCTCTCAATGTTATAACACCCTGTCCTCTCTCTCAATGTTCTAACACCCTGTCCTCTCTCTCAATGTTCTAACACCCTGTCCTCTCTCTCTCAATGTTATAACACCCTGTCCCCTGTCCTCTCTCTCAATGTTATAACACCCTGTCCTCCTCTCTCTCAATGTTCTAACACTCCCCTCTCCTCTCTCTCAATGTTATAACACCCTGTCCTCTCTCTCAATGTTATAACACCCTGTCCTCTCTCTCTCACCCTGTCCTCTCTCTCAATGTTATAACACCCTGTCCTCTCTCTCAATGTTATAACACCCTGTCCTCTCTCTCAATGTTTAACACCCTGTCCCCTGTCCTGTCTCTCTCTCAATGTTCTAACACCCTGTCCTCTCTCTCTCAATGTTATAACACCCTGTCCTCTCTCTCAATGTTCTAACACCTGTCCTCTCTCTCAATGTTATAACACCCTGTCCTCTCCTGTCTCTCTCTCAATGTTCTAACACCCTGTCCTCTCTCTCAATGTTATAACACCCTGTCCTCTCTCTCAATGTTTAACACTCTCAATGTTATAACACCCTGTCCTCTCTCTCTCTCAATGTTTAACACCCTGTCCTCCTCTCTCTCAATGTTATAACACCCTGTCCTCTGTCCTCTCTCTCAATGTTCTAACACCCTGTCCTCTCTCTCAATGTTATAACACCCTGTCCTCTCTCTCAATGTTCTAACACCCTGTCCTCTCTCTCAATGTTATAACACCCTGTCCCTCTCTCTCAATGTTATAACACCCTGTCCTCTCTCTCAATGTTCTAACACCCTGTCCTCTCCTGTCTCTCAATGTCTCTCTCTCAATGTTCTAACACCCTGTCCCTGTCCTCTCCTCTCTCAATGTTCTAACATGTTCAATGTTCTAACACCCTGTCCTCTCTCTCAATGTTATAACACCTGTCCTCTCTCTCAATGTTCTAACACCCTGTCTCTCTCTCAATGTTATAACACCCTGTCTCTCTCTCTCACCCTGTCTCTCTCAATGTTTAACACCCTGTCCTCTCTCTCTCAATGTTCTAACACCCTGTCCTCTCCTGTCCTCTCTCTCAATGTTCTAACACCCTGTCCTCTCTGTGTCTCTCTCTCAATGTTCTAACACCCTGTCCTCTCCTGTCCTCTCTCTCAATGTTCTAACACCCTGTCCTCTCTCTCAATGTTCTAACACCCTGTCCTCTCTCTCAATGTTCTAACACCCTGTCCTCTCTCTCAATGTTATAACACCCTGTCCTCTCTCTCAATGTTATAACACCCTGTCCTCTCTCTCAATGTTATAACACCCTGTCCTCTCTGTGTCTCTCTCTCAATGTTATAACACCCTGTCCTCTCTCTCAATGTTCTAACACTCTCTGTCCTCTCTCTCAATGTTATAACACCCTGTCCTCTCTGTCTCTCTCAATGTTCTAACACCCTGTCTCTCTCTCAATGTTATAACACCCTGTCCCTGTCTGTCTCTCTCAATGGTGTGTCTCTCTCTCAATGTTATAACACCCTGTCCTCTCTCTCAATGTTATAACACCCTGTCCTCTCTCTCAATGTCTCTCAATGTTATAACACCCTGTCCTCTCTCTCAATGTTATAACACCCTGTCTCTCCGTGTCTCTCTCTCAATGTTATAACACCCTGTCCTCTCTCAATGTTGTCTCTCTCTCAATGTTATAACACCCTGTCCTCTCCTGTCTCTCAATGTTATAACACCCTGTCCTCTCTCTCAATGTTATAACACCCTGTCTCTCTCTCAATGTTATAACACCCTGTCCTCTCTCTCAATGTTCTAACACCCTGTCCTCTCTCTCAATGTTATAACACCCCCTCTGTGTCTCTCTCTCAATGTTATAACACCCTGTCCTCTCTCTCAATGTTCTAACACCCTGTCTCTCTCAATGTTATAACACCCTGTCCTCTCTCTCAATGTTCTAACACCCTGTCCTCTCTCTCAATGTTCTAACACCCTGTCCTCTCTCTCAATGTTATAACACCCTGTCCTCTCTCTCAATGTTCTAACACCCTGTCCTCTCTCTCAATGTTAAAACACCCTGTCCTCTCTCTGTCTCTCTCAATGTTATAACACCCTGTCCTCTCTCTCAATGTTATAACACCCTGTCCTCTCTCCGTGTCTCTCTCTCAATGTTATAACACCCTGTCCTCTCTCCCAATGTTCTAACACCCTGTCCTCTCCTGTCTCTCTCTCAATGTTTAACACCCTGTCCTCTCTGTGTCTCTCTCTCAATGTTATAACACCCTGTCCTCTCCTGTCCTCTCTCTCAATGTTCTAACACCCTGTCCTCTCTCTCAATGTTATAACACCCTGTCCTCTCCTGTTCTCTCTCTCAATGTTCTAACTCCCTGTCCTCTCTCTCAATGTTATAACACCCTGTCCTCTCTCTCAATGTTATAACACCCTGTCCTCTCTCTCAATGTTATAACACCCTGTCCTCTCTCTCAATGTTTAACACCCTGTCCTCTCTGTGTCTCTCTCTCAATGTTCTAACACCCTGTCCTCTCCTGTCCTCTCTGTGTCTCTCTCTCAATGTTCTAACACCCTGTCCTCTCTCTCAATGTTCTAACACCCTGTCCTCTCTGTCCTCTCTCTCAATGTTCTAACACCCTGTCCTCTCTCTCTCTCAATGTTATAACACCCTGTCCTCTCTCTCAATGTTCTAACACCCTGTCCTCTCTCTCAATGTTATAACACCCTGTCCTCTCTCTCAATGTTATAACACCCTGTCCTCTCTCTCAATGTTATAACACCCTGTCCTCTCTCTCAATGTTATAACTCTCCTGTCTCTCTCTCAATGTTATAACACCCTGTCCTCTCTCTCAATGTTCTAACACCCTGTCCTCTCTCTCAATGTTATAACACCTGTCCTCTCTCAATGTTATCAATTGTTCTAACACCCTGTCCTCTCTCTCAATGGTCAAACATCCTGTCCTCTCCGTGTCTCTCTCTCAATGTTATAACACCCTGTCCTCTCTCTCAATGTTATAACACCCTGTCCTCTCTCTCAATGTTATAACACCCTGTGCTCTCTCCGTGTCTCTCTCTCAATGTTATAACACCCTGTCCTCTCTCCTGTCTCTCTCTCAATGTTATAACACCCTGTCTCTCTCTCAATGTTATAACACCCTGTCCTCTCTCCGTGTCTCTCTCTCAATGTTATAACACCCTGTCCTCTCCTGTCCTCTCTCTCAATGTTATAACACCCTGTCCTCTCCTCAATGTGTCTCTCTCTCAATGTTATAACACCCTGTCCTCTCCTGTCCTCTCTCTCAATGTTATAACTCCCTGTCCTCTCTCTCAATGTTATAACACCCTTTCCTCTCCTGTCCTCTCTCTCAATGTTCTAACACCCTGTCCTCTCTCTCAATGTTATAACACCCTGTCCTCTCTCTCAATGTTCTAACACCCTGTCCTCTCTCTCAATGTTATAACACCCTGTCCTCTCTCTCAATGTTATAACACCCTGTCCTCTCTCTCAATGTTATAACACCCTGTCCTCTCTCTCAATGTTATAACACCCTGTCCTCTCTCTCAATGTTATAACACCCTGTCCTCTCTCTCAATGTTATAACACCCCTGTCTCTCTGTCTCTCTCTCAATGTTATAACACCCTGTCCTCTCCTGTGCTCTCTCAATGTTATAACACCCTGTCTCTCTCTCTCAATGTTATAACACCCTGTCCTCCTGTCTCTCTCTCAATGTTATAACACCCTGTCCTCTCTAACACCCTGTCCTCTCTCTCAATGTTCTCCCTGTCTCTCTCTCAATGTTATAACACCCTGTCCTCTCTCCTGTCCTCTCTCTCAATGTTCTAACACCCTGTCCTCTCTGTCTCTCTCTCAATGTTATAACACCCTGTCTCTCTCTCAATGTTCTAACACCCTGTCCTCTCTCAATGTTCTAACACCCTGTCCTCTCTCTCAATGTTCTAACACCCTGTCCTCTGTCCTCTCTCTCAATGTTATAACACCCTGTCCTCTCTCTCAATGTTATAACACCCTGTCTCTCTCAATGTTATAACACCCTGTCCTCTCTCTCAATGTTATAACACCCTGTCCTCTCTCTCAATGTTATAACACCCTGTCCTCTCCTCAATGTCCTCTCTCTCAATGTTATAACACCCTGTCCTCTCTCTCAATGTTCTAACACCCTGTCTCTCTCTCAATGTTCTAACACCCTGTCTCTCTCTCAATGTTATAACACCCTGTCCTCTCTCTCAATGTTCTAACACCCTGTCCTCTCTCTCAATGTTCTAACACCCTGTCCTCTCTCTCAATGTTGTCTGTCTCTCTCTCAATGTTATAACATCCTGTCCTCTCCGTGTCTCTCTCTCAATGTTCCTGTCCTCTCTCAATGTTATAACACCCTGTCCTCTCTCTCAATGTTCTAACACCCTGTCCCTCTCTCAATGTTATAACACCTGTCCCTCTCTCTAAATGTTATAACACCCTGTCTCTCTCTCTCAATGTTTAACACCCTGTCCTCTCTGTGTCTCTCTCTCAATGTTATAACACCCTGTCTCTCTGTCCTCTCTCTCAATGTTCTAACACCCTGTCCTCTGTGTCTCTCAATGTTATAACACCCTGTCCTCTCTCTCAATGTTATAACACCCTGTCCTCTCTCCTCTCTCTCAATGTTATAACACCCTGTCCTCTCTCTCAATGTTATAACACCCTGTCCTCTCTGTCTCTCTCTCAATGTTCTAACACCCTGTCCTCTCTCTCAATGTTCTAACACCCTGTCCTCTCTCTCAATGTTATAACACCCTGTCCTCTCTCTCAATGTTATAACACCCTGTCCTCTCTCTCAATGTTATAACACCCTGTCCTCTCTCTCAATGTTTAACACCCTGTCCTCTCTGTGTCTCTCTCTCAATGTTCTAACACCCTGTCCTCTCCTGTCCTCTCTGTGTCTCTCTCTCAATGTTCTAACACCCTGTCCTCTCCTGTCCTCTCTCTCAATGTTATAACACCCTGTCCTCTCCTGTCCTCTCTCTCAATGTTATAACACCCTGTCCTCTCTCTCAATGTTATAACACCCTGTCCTCTCTCTCAATGTTCTAACTCCCTGTCTCTCTCTCAATGTTATAACACCCTGTCCTCTCTCTCAATGTTCTAACACCCTGTCCTCTCTCTCAATGTTATAACACCCTGTCCTCTCTCTCAATGTTATAACACCCTGTCCTCTCTCTGTCTCTCTCTCAATGTTATAACACCCTGTCCTCTCTCTCAATGTTATAACACCCTGTCCTCTCTCTCAATGTTCTAACACCCTGTCCTCTCTCTCAATGTTATAACACCCTGTCCTCTCTCTCAATGTTATAACACCCTGTCCTCTCCTGTCCTCTCTCTCAATGTTCTAACACCCTGTCCTCTCTCTCAATGTTATAACACCCTGTCCTCTCCTGTCTCTCTCAATGTTCTAACACCCTGTCTCTCTCTCAATGTTATAACACCCTGTCCTCTCCTCTCTCTCAATGTTCTAACACCCTGTCCTCTCTCTCAATGTTCTAACACCCTGTCCTCTCTCTGTGTCCTCTCTCTCAATGTTCTAACACCCTGTCCTCTCTCTCAATGTTCTAACACCCTGTCCTCTCTCTCAATGTTATAACACCCTGTCCTCTCTCTCAATGTTATAACACCCTGTCCTCTCTCCGTGTCTCTCTCTCAATGTTCTAACACCCTGTCCTCTCTCTCAATGTTATAACACCCTGTCCTCTCTCAAAATTATCACCCTCTCTCTCAATGTTATAACACCCTGTCCTCCTATGTCTCTCTCAATGTTCTAACACCCTGTCCTCTCTCTCAATGTTCTAACACCCTGTCCTCTCTCTCAATGTTATAACACCCTGTCCTCTCTGTGTCTCTCTCTCAATGTTATAACACCCTGTCCTCTCCTGTCCTCTCTCTCAATGTTCTAACACCCTGTCCTCTCTCTGTAACACCTCTCTCTCAATGTTCTAACACCCTGTCCCTCTCTCTCAATGTTCTAACACCCTGTCTCTCTCTCAATGTTATAACACCCTGTCCTCTCTCTGTTATAACACCCTGTCCTCTCTCTGTTCTCACCCTGTCCTCTCTCTCAATGTTATAACACCCTGTCCTCTCTCTCTCTCAATGTTCTAACACCCTGTTCTCCCTGTCCTCTGTGTCTCTCTCTCAATGTTCTAACACCCTGTCCTCTCCTGTCTCTCTGTGTCTCTCTCTCAATGTTCTAACAACTCTCTCTGTAACACCCCTCTCTCTCAATGTTATAACACCCTGTCCTCTCTCTCAATGTTCTAACACCCTGTCCTCTCTCTCAATGTTATAACACCCTGTCCTCTCTCTCAATGTTATAACACCCTGTCCTCTCTCTCAATGTTCTAACACCCTGTCCTCTCTCTCAATGTTCTAACACCCTGTCCTCTCTCTGTCTCTCTCTCAATGTTATAACACCCTGTCCTCTCTCTCAATGTTCTAACACCCTGTCCTCTCTCTCAATGTTATAACACCCTGTCCTCTCTCTCAATGTTATAACACCCTGTCCTCTCTCTCAATGTTATAACACCCTGTCCTCTCTCTCAATGTTATAACACCCTGTCTCTCTCTCAATGTTATAACACCCTGTCCTCCTCTCTCTCAATGTTATAACACCTCTGTTCTAACACCCTGTCCCCTGTGTCTCTCTCTCAATGTTATAACACCCTGTCCTCTCTCTCAATGTTCTAACACCCTGTCCTCTCTATGTGTCTCTCTCTCAATGTTATAACACCCTGTCCTCTCTCTCAATGTTCTAACACCCTGTCCTCTTTCTCAATGTTCTAACACCCTGTCCTCTCTCTCAATGTTATAACACCCTGTCCTCTCTCCGTGTCCTCTCTCTCAATGTTCTAACACCCTGTCCTCTCTGTGTCTCTCTCTCAATGTTATAACACCCTGTCCTCTCTCTAAATGTTATAACACCCTGTCCTCTCTCCTGTGTCTCTCTCTCAATGTTATAACACCCTGTCCTCTCTGTCAATGTTCTCTCTCTCAATGTTATAACACCCTGTCCTCTCTCTCAATGTTCAAACACTGTCCTCTCTCCTGTAACCTCTCTCTCTCAATGTTATAACACCCTGTCTCTCTCAATGTTATAACACCCTGTCTCTCTCAATGTTATAACACCCTGTCCTCTCTCTCAATGTTCTAACACCCTGTCCTCTCTCTCAATGTTCTAACACCCTGTCCTCTCTCTCAATGTTCTAACACCCTGTCCTCTCTCTCAATGTTATAACACCCTGTCCTCTCTCCGTGTCTCTCTCTCAATGTTATAACACCCTGTCCTCTCTCTCAATGTTCTAACACCCTGTCTCTCTCTCAATGTTATAACACCCTGTCCTCTCTCTCTCCAATGTTCTGTCTGTCCTCTCTCTCAATGTTATAACACCCTGTCCTCTCTCTCAATGTTATAACACCCTGTCTCTCTCTCTCAATGTTATAACACCCTGTCCTCTCCAATGTGTCTCTCTCTCAATGTTATAACACCCTGTCCTCTAACTCAATGTTCTAACACCCTGTCCTCTCTCCTGTCCTCTCTCTCAATGTTATAACACCCTGTCCCTCTCTCAATGTTATAACACCCTGTCCTCTCTCTCAATGTTCTAACACCCTGTCCTCTCTCTCAATGTTATAACACCCTGTCCTCTCTCCTCTCTCTCAATGTTATAACACCCTGTCCTCTCTCTCAATGTTATAACACCTGTCCTCTCTCTCAATGTTATAACACCCTGTCCTCTCTCTCAATGTTATAACACCCTGTCCTCTCTCTCAATGTTATAACACCCTGTCCTCTCTCTGTCTCTCTCTCAATGTTCTCAGACCCTGTCCTCTCTCTCAATGTTATAACACCCTGTCTCTCTCAATGTTCTAACACCCCCTCTCTGTCTCTCTCTCAATGTTCTAACACCCTGTCTCTCTCTCAATGTTATAACACCCTGTCCTCTCTCTCAATGTTCTAACACCCTCTCTCTGTCTCAATGTTCTAACACCCTGTCCTCCTGTCTCTCTCTCAATGTTATAACACCCTGTCCTCTCTGTGTCTCTCTCTCAATGTTTAACACCCTGTCCTCTCCTGTCCTCTCTCTCAATGTTATAACACCCTGTCCTCTCCTGTCCTCTCTCTCAATGTTCTAACACCCTGTCCTCTCTCTCAATGTTATAACACCCTGTCCTCTCTCTCAATGTTATAACACCCTGTCCTCTCTCTCAATGTTCTAACACCCTGTCCTCTCTCTCAATGTTATAACACCATGTCCTCTCTCTCAATGTTCTAACACCCTGTCCTCTCTCTCAATGTTCTAACACCCTGTCCTCTCTCTCAATGTTATAACACCCTGTCCTCTCTCTCAATGTTCTAACACCCTGTCCTCTCTCTCAATGTTCTAACACCCTGTCCTCTCCTGTCCTCTCTCTCAATGTTATAACACCCTGTCCTCTCTCTCAATGTTATAACACCCTGTCCTCTCTCTCAATGTTATAACACCCTGTCCTCTCTCTCAATGTTCTAACACCCTGTCCTCTCCTGTCCTCTCTGTGTCTCTCTCTCAATGTTCTAACACCCTGTCCTCTCTCTCAATGTTCTAACACCCTGTCCTCTCTCTCAATGTTATAACACCCTGTCCTCTCTCTCAATGTTATAACACCCTGTCCTCTCTCTCAATGTTCTAACACCCTGTCCTCTCTCTCAATGTTCTAACACCCTGTCCTCTCTCTCAATGTTCTAACACCCTGTCCTCTCTCTCAATGTTATAACACCCTGTCCTCTCCTGTCCTCTCTCTCAATGTTCTAACACCCTGTAACACCATGTCCTCTCTCTCTCTCAATGTTATAACACACTCTGTGTCTCTCTCTCAATGTTCTAACACCCTGTCCTCTCTCTCAATGTTATAACACCCTGTCTCTGTGTCTCTCTCTCAATGTTCTAACACCCTGTCCTCTCTCTCAATGTTATAACACCCTGTCTCTCTCTCAATGTTCTAACACCCTGTCCTCTCTCTCTCAATGTTATAACACCCTGTCCTCTCCTGTCTCTCTCTCAATGTTATAACACCCTGTCCTCTCTGTGTCTCTCTCTCAATGTTCTAACACCCTGTCCTCTCTCTCAATGTTCTAACACCCTGTCCTCTCCTGTCCTCTCTCTCAATGTTCTAACACCCTGTCCTCTCTCTCAATGTTATAACACCCTGTCCTCTCTCTCAATGTTATAACACCCTGTCCTCTCTCTCAATGTTATAACACCCTGTCCTCTCTCTGTGTCTCTCTCTCAATGTTATAACACCCTGTCCTCTCTCTCAATGTTCTAACACCCTGTCCTCTCCTGTGTCTCTCTCTCAATGTTATAACACCCTGTCCTCTCTGTGTCTCTCTCTCAATGTTATAACACCCTGTCCTCTCCTGTCCTCTCTCTCAATGTTCTAACACCCTGTCCTCTCTCTCAATGTTCTAACACCCTGTCCTCTCTCTCAATGTTATAACACCCTGTCCTCTCTCTCTAACACCCTGTCCTCTCTCTCAATGTTCTAACACCCTGTCCTCTCTCTCAATGTTCTAACACCCTGTCTCTCTCTCAATGTTATAACACCCTGTCTCTCTCTCAATGTTCTAACACCCTGTCCTCTCTCTCAATGTTCTAACACCCTGTCCTCTCTCTCAATGTTCTAACACCCTGTCCTCTCTCTGTGTCTCTCTCTCAATGTTATAACACCCTGTCCTCTCTCTCAATGTTCTAACACCCTGTCCTCTCTCTCAATGTTATAACACCCTGTCCTCTCTCTCAATGTTCTAACACCCTGTCCTCTCTCTCAATGTTCTAACACCCTGTCCTCTCTCTCAATGTTATAACAACCTGTCCTCTCTCTCAATGTTAAAACACCCTGTCCTCTCTCTGTCTCTCTCTCAATGTTATAACACCCTGTCCTCTCTCTCAATGTTATAACACCCTGTCCTCTCTCTCAATGTTATAACACCCTGTCCTCTCTCCGTGTCTCTCTCTCAATGTTATAACACCCTGTCCTCTCTCCCAATGTTCTAACACCCTGTCCTCTCCTGTCCTCTCTCTCAATGTTTAACACCCTGTCCTCTCTGTGTCTCTCTCTCAATGTTATAACACCCTGTCCTCTCCTGTCCTCTCTCTCAATGTTCTAACACCCTGTCCTCTCTCTCAATGTTATAACACCCTGTCCTCTCTCTCAATGTTCTAACTCCCTGTCCTCTCTCTCAATGTTATAACACCCTGTCCTCTCTCTCAATGTTATAACACCCTGTCCTCTCTCTCAATGTTTAACACCCTGTCCTCTCTGTGTCTCTCTCTCAATGTTCTAACACCCTGTCCTCTCCTGTCCTCTCTGTGTCTCTCTCTCAATGTTCTAACACCCTGTCCTCTCCTGTCCTCTCTGTGTCTCTCTCTCAATGTTCTAACACCCTGTCCTCTCCTGTCCTCTCTCTCAATGTTCTAACACCCTGTCCTCTCTCTCAATGTTATAACACCCTGTCCTCTCTCTCAATGTTCTAACACCCTGTCCTCTCTCTCAATGTTATAACACCCTGTCCTCTCTCTCGATGTTCTAACACCCTGTCCTCTCTCTCAATGTTCTAACACCCTGTCCTCTCTCCGTGTCTCTCTCTCAATGTTATAACACCCTGTCCTCTGTCTCAATGTTCTAACACCCTGTCCTCTCTCTCAATGTTCTAACACCCTGTCCTCTCTCTCAATGTTATAACACCCTGTCCTCTCTCTCAATGTTATAACACCCTGTCCTCTCTCTCAATGTTATAACACCCTGTCCTCTCTCTCAATGTTCTAACACCCTGTCCTCTCTCTCAATGTTATAACAACCTGTCCTCTCTCCCAATGTTCTAACACCCTGTCCTCTCTCTCAATGTTAAAACACCCTGTCCTCTCTCTGTCTCTCTCTCAATGTTATAACACCCTGTCCTCTCTCTCAATGTTATAACACCCTGTCCTCTCTCTCAATGTTATAACACCCTGTCCTCTCTCTCGATGTTTAACACCCTGTCCTCTCTCTCAATGTTCTAACACCCTGTCCTCTCTCCGTGTCTCTCTCTCAATGTTATAACACCCTGTCCTCTGTCTCAATGTTCTAACACCCTGTCCTCTCTCTCAATGTTCTAACACCCTGACCTCTCCTGTCCTCTCTGTGTCTCTCTCTCAATGTTCTAACACCCTGTCCTCTCCTGTCCTCTCTCTCAATGTTCTAACACCCTGTCCTCTCTCTCAATGTTCTAACACCCTGTCCTCTCTCTCAATGTTATAACACCCTGTCCTCTCTGTGTCTCTCTCTCTCAATGTTATAACACCCTGTCCTCTCCTGTCCTCTCTGTGTCTCTCTCTCAATGTTCTAACGCCCTGTCCTCTCCTGTCCTCTCTGTGTCTCTCTCTCAATGTTCTAACACCCTGTCCTCTCTCTCAATGTTCTAACACCCTGTCCTCTCTCTCAATGTTATAACACCCTGTCCTCTCCTGTCCTCTCTCTCAATGTTATAACACCCTGTCCTCTCTGTGTCTCTCTCTCAATGTTCTAACACCCTGTCCTCTCCTGTCCTCTCTGTGTCTCTCTCTCAATGTTATAACACCCTGTCCTCTCCTGTCCTCTCTCTCAATGTTCTAACACCCTGTCCTCTCTCTCAATGTTCTAACACCCTGTCCTCTCTCTCAATGTTCTAACACCCTGTCCTCTCTCTCAATGTTATAACACCCTGTCCTCTCTCTCAATGTTATAACACCCTGTCCTCTCTCCGTGTCTCTCTCTCAATGTTATAACACCCTGTCCTGTCTCTCAATGTTCTAACACCCTGTCCTCTCTCTCAATGTTATAACACCCTGTCCTCTCTCTCAATGTTATAACACCCTGTCCTCTCCTGTCCTCTCTCTCAATGTTATAACACCCTGTCCTCTCTGTGTCTCTCTCTCAATGTTATAACACCCTGTCCTCTCTGTGTCTCTCTCTCAATGTTCTAACACCCTGTCCTCTCTTCTTGTCTCTCTCTCAATGTTCTATTGTGCATTGTAGGAAATGTAATGGGCGGGGAAATAATAGCTGTATTTTGAATTCTCCTGTAATTCCACCCCACAGAATACAGTACAGTATTGAATCTCTGGAGTGAACAAAAAACCTTCTGATCACTAGTGGGTGTATGGAATTGTTTCCCGGCTCATTAACATATTTTGAGTCGTGCCTTGTAAGAGGCTATATTCGTTGCACCCGTGAGTGAGAAATCCGTACCAATATAGCTCTTATGTGGTTGTAGTGCCCCAGCAGTATGGAATGTCAGCAAGTCTCAAACCTCAAGTGGTTTAATTTCCTGTTGATCTGCAATATCCTGTCATTTCTGCCAGTTTGGAGGCTGTTGTTATGGTCTCTAGACGTGCAAATGATTTCAAAACACTAAAATATTCATTAATATACTGAAATGTGTAGACACTTTACCTA
>NC_088411.1:42244685-42417185 GCF_034236695.1 Oncorhynchus nerka
CCTCCAAAGTAGTGCACGATAAAGAGAACAGAATGACATTTAGAAAAATAAATAAAAAATGTGGAACGAATCCAGAGTTTCTTCCAATTAAGGTGGAAGAACATGCTCTGAATCTAAAGTTCAACAAACTGTCTGAAGGACCTGTAGCAGTGTGAGATTCAGACTACGAATGTGAGATTCGGATTCAGTGTACTATATCATCAGCACTTCAAGGTCTCTCTATGGTGGAAGGTCCTGGTATATAGTGCATTTCTGTAGAAAGGGAGCGATGGAAAGGGATGCTCTACACTGATGATAAAACTGAAGATTAAACTACCCTTTCCATGGGATCAGAGTCTTAATGCTTACTATCAGAAACAAAGAGAAGAGAGGAAGAGCTGGAGAGGAAGAGAGATGGAGAGAGGAAGAGGAAGAGAGATTGAGAGAGGAAGAGGTGGAGAGGGAGAGAGATGGAGAGGAGGAGAGATGGAGAGGAAGAGACGGAGAGGAGGAGAGGAAGACAGACGGAGAGGAGGAGAGATGGAGAGGAAGAGAGGAAGAGAGGAAGAGAGATGGAGAGGAAGAGAGGATGGAGAGGAAGAGAGGGAAGAGAGGAAGAAAGATGGAGAGGAAGAGAGGAAGAGAGATGGAGAGGAAGAGAGGAAGAGAGAAGGAGATAGAGAGATGGAGAGGAAAGAGATGGAGAGGAAGAGAGGAAGAGAGATGGAGAGGAAGAGAGATGGAGAGGAAGAGAGATGGAGAGGAAGAGAGATGGAGAGGAAGAGAGATGGAGAGGAAGAGAGGAAGAGAGGATGGAGAGGAAGAGAGATGGAGAGGAAGAGATGGAGAGGAAGAGAGGAAGAGAGGAAGATAGATGGAGAAGAGAAGAGAGGAAGAGATGGAGAGGAAGAGAGGGAAGAGAGGAAGATAGATGGAGAGGAAGAGAGGAAGAGAGATGGAGAGGAAGAGAGATGGAGAGGAAGAGAGGAAAAGAGGAAGAGAGATGGAGAGGAAGAGAGATGGAGAGGAAGAGAGATGGAGAGGAAGAGAGATGGAGAGGAAGAGAGATGGAGAGGAAGAGAGGAAGAGAGATGGAGAGGAAGAGAGGAAGAGAGATGGAGAGGAAGAGAGGAAGAGAGATGGAGAGGAAGAGAGGAAGAGAGGAAGAGAGATAGAGAGGAAGAGAGATGGAGAGGAAGAGAGATGGAGAGGAAGAGAAGAAGAGAGGAAGAGAGATAGAGAGGAAGATAGATGGAGAGGAAGAGAGGAAGAGAGATGGAGAGGAAGAGAGATGGAGAGGAAGAGAGGAAGAGAGATGGAGAGGAAGAGAGATGGAGAGGAAGAGATGGAGAGGAAGAGAGATGGAGAGGAAGAGAGATGGAGAGGAAGAGAGAAGAGAGGAAGAGAGATGGAGAGGAAGAGAGGAAGAGAGATGGAGAGAGGAAGAGAGATGGAGAGGAAGAGAGATGGAGAGGAAGAGAGGAAGAGAGGAAGAGAGATGGAGAGGAAGAGAGAGAGAGGAAGAGAGATGGAGAGGAAGAGAGGAAGAGAGGAAGATAGATGGAAGAGAGATGGAGAGGAAGAGAGATGGAGAGGAAGAGAGATGGAGAGGAAGAGAGATAGAGAGGAAGAGAGATGGAAGAGAGATAGAGAGGAAGAGAGATGGAGAGGAATAGATGGAGAGGAAGAGAGATGGAGAGGAAGAGAGGAAGAGAGATGGAGAGGAAGAGAGGAATAGAGGAAGAGAGG
The DNA here is from genome assembly GCF_034236695.1 of Oncorhynchus nerka. Classification (NCBI taxonomy): domain Eukaryota; kingdom Metazoa; phylum Chordata; class Actinopteri; order Salmoniformes; family Salmonidae; genus Oncorhynchus; species Oncorhynchus nerka. The sequence goes on from NC_088411.1 coordinate 42,246,414, forward strand.
AAGAGAGGAAGAGAGATAGAGAGGAAGATAGATGGAGAGGAAGAGAGGAAGAGAGATGGAGAGGAAGAGAGATGGAGAGGAAGAGAGGAAGAGAGGAAGAGAGATGGAGAGGAAGAGAAGAGAGGAAGAGAGATGGAGAGGAAGAGAGGAAGAGAGATGGAGAGGAAGAGAGATGGAGAGGAAGAGAGATGGAGAGGAAGAGAGATGGAGAGAGGAAGAGGAAGAGAGGAAGAGATGAAGAGAGATGGAGAGGAAGAGAGATGGAGAGGAAGGATACTGGGGGATAGTTTATTTTCAAGGCGGCAGTGACAGTACATTAGCCCAAGGTGCTGAGGTGTAGTTTGTGTCCTGTATGATGGACGGCCATATAGTAGCAGCACTGTATATGTTGTTCGTGTGTGTGTGCGTATGTGTGTGTGAAACGTGTTTCCCTGTCCACTCCTCCAGCTTCACAGTAACTATCCCAGGAGCTCTGCACACACACACACACACACACACACACACACACACACACACACACACACACACTTTATCTATCCACATCTCGGCCGTCCATACCCCAGTGGTTAGGCAGAGTAGTCATAGCGACATATCCCTAATGCTACTGAGGCAGTAGAGTCCCGCTATAATAAATCACGTTAATAAAATGTCAACAGTTCCACTGAGACCACAGAGTTCCACTGGAATTCATAATGTTATGCTGAGGCCACAGTCCCACTGGAATTCATAATGTTATGCTGAGGCCACAGTCCCACTGGAAATCATAATGTTATGCTGAGGCCACAGAGTTCCACTGGAATTCATAATGTTATGCTGAGGCCACAGAGTTCCACTGGAATTCATAATGTTATCCTGAGGCCACAGAGTTCCACTGGAATTCATAATGTTGAGGCCACAGAGTCCCACTGGAAATCATAATGTTATGCTGAGGCCACAGAGTTCCACTGGAATTCATAATGTTACGTTGAGGCCACAGAGTTCCACTGGAATTCATAATGTTATGCTGAGGCCACAGAGTTCCACTGGAATTCATAATGTTACGTTGAGGCCACAGAGTTCCACTGGAATTCATAATGTTGAGGCCACATAGTTCCACTGGAATTCATAATGTTATGCTGAGGCTACATAGTTCCACTGGAATTCATAATGTTATGTTGAGGCCACAGAGTTCCACTGGAATTCATAATGTTATGTTGAGGCCACAGAGTTCCACTGGAATTCATAATATTATGTGGAGGCCACAGAGTCCCACTGGAATTCATAATGTTATGTTGAGGCCACAGTCCCACTGGAATTCATAATGTTATGCTGAGGCCACAGAGTTCCCCTGGAATTCATAATGTTATGCTGAGGCCACATAGTTCCACTGGAATTCATAATGTTATGTTGAGGCCACAGAATCCCACTGGAATTCATAATGTTATGTTGAGGCCACAGTCCCACTGGAATTCATAATGTTATGCTGAGGCCACAGAGTTCCACTGGAATTCATAATGTTATGCTGAGGCCACAGAGTTCCACTGGAATTCATCATGTTAATAAAATGTCCCTTCCTGTCTGCGTTAAGAGAAACCAACAGGTTTAAAAGATACAAACAGCTTGATGTAAGAGTAAGTTTTGCTAAGTGACTAGCTAGCGTTCAGGGGTGTAAGAGTAGGATTTTCTAAGTGACTAGCTAGCATTTAGGGATGTAAAGTAGGTTTTGCTAAGTGACTAGCTAGTGTTCAGGGGTGTAAGAGTAGGATTTGCTAAGTGACTAGCTAGTATTCAGGGTGTAAGAGTAGGATTTGCTAAGTGACTAGCTAGCATTTAGGGATGTAAGAGTAGGATTTGCTAAGTGACTAGCTAGTGTTCAGGGGTGTAAGAGTAGGATTTGCTAAGTGACTAGCTAGCATTTAGGGATGTAAGAGTAGGGTTTGCTAAGCGACTAGCTAACATTAAGGGATGTAAGAGTAGGTTTTGCTAAGTGACTAGCTAGTGTTCAGGGACGTAAAAGCAGATTTTGCTAAGTGACTAGCTAGCATTTAGGGATGTAAGAGTAGGGTTTGCTAAGCGACTAGCTAACATTAAGGGATGTAAGAGTAGGTTTTGCTAAGTGACTAGCTAGTGTTCAGGGGCGTAAAAGTAGATTTTGCTAAGTGACTAGCTAGCATTTAGGGATGTAAGAGTAGGGTTTGCTAAGCGACTAGCTAACATTAAGGGATGTAAGAGTATGTTTTGCTAAGTGACTAGCTAGCATTTAGGGATGTAAGAGTAGGTTTTGCTAAGTGACTAGCTAGCATTTAGGGATGTAAGAGTAGGTTTTGCTAACTGACTAGCTAGCGTTCAAGGATAAGACAGAGTGGAGTCTTTCTTTTTTTCTCTTCCTGTTGGTTTGTAAAACTGGTATAAACAAGGAGGACATCGAATGTATCCCAAATGCCGCCCTATTCCCTATCTAGGGCCCTGGTCAAAAGTAGTGCGCTCTATAGGGAATAGTATACCATTTCAGACACAGTCATCGACTGCATGTACTCTGGGTATTAATTCATGTTCTTGATAAATACACACCGTTAAGGATGCGTCTAGAGACTCGTTAGAGGAACGTCTACAAAAGTCGCTTGGCGTTCACACGGCGCTCACCGACATCACTGGGGGGATGGAGGTAAAGCGGAAGAGTACACACTCTATCATGTGAACCACGGTTGCTAGATCAGTCTACCCCAGGGCTAATAGAAACCCTCAGTGAGAGGATCCGCAGAGAGAGAGAGAGAGGCAGGCTAACTTAATACCCTGAGATCTATATGTACACTCTCTAGGAAAAAAGGGTTCTCCAGCTTTCTCCATAGGAGAACTCTTTTTGGTTCCAGGTATAACTATTTTGGGTTCCATGTAGAACCCTCTGGGGAAAGGGTTCTACATGGAATCAAAAGGGTTCTACCTTGAACCCAAACATTTTATTCAAAGGGTTCTCCTATGGGGAACAGCCTAAGAATCCTTGTAGGTTCTAGATAGCACCTTTTTTTTCTAAGAATGTAGAACCCCAGTGATGAAATATTTACGTAATTTATCTTTACCTGGTAAATGACCACTTAAAACAGGAGAAGAGAAGAGGAGAGGAGATTAGAGTTAGTTTGTAGGAGTACAGTAAGACGTTGTGCAGAGACTGGGCTGTGATCTTAGACACCTCCAGTCCCTCAGCCCCCAGTCTGTCTGTCTTCTCCAGTCAACCCATCCCCTAACCAAGTTCAGGTGGACACTCACACATGCTTCAGTGAGTCAGAGCTTCCAACTCACACCAAATTGGGTCAACACTGGTGCAATAAGGAGAGATGGGGGTGGGGTGGGGGGGGGGGGGTGTATTTCAACATCAACACACTCACACAATTTTTTTTGTACAAATCGTATGAAAATCACACTTAATGGAGAATCTCCCTTCAAATAGCATTTTAGTTCAGGATCAGGTATAATCTGTTTCGATGAAACTGGCCCCATGTGAATGAATATCTTCTCTTCAACCATTACAACTAATAACGATCTCAGGAGGGCGAAAATCACAAAATATTAAAGATTTAAACCTTTCACTAAAAGAGTCACACAAAGTTTTAGTGAAACCCGAACTGGTTCCCCACTAGATTAGTAAGAATGGTTCACTGATTGATACAAAAAAATATTATTTACAAAAAAATTATATATAAATATAATTATAAATAGGAATGGTGGCGTTATGGCACATGTGCAACTTACACAAATATATAGAAATGTTTGCTCCAAACTTACAACTAACTGATTGCAGCATTACCACAATAATGGAGGAGGCAAGTGTAAAGGGGAGATTGTAATGAACTTGTCTGCCCTTTTCTTAAATAAAAATGTTTTGGGGGTGCATAAATAAAGAAATATATCAGTTTTATTTAAAGAAATCATGGAAATCATGGAGATACAGTAGGTGGGATGGACTGAGAGTAGCTGAGGGGTGGGGTTAGGGTGATAGGTGGGATGGACTGAGAGTAGCTGAGGGGTGGGGTTAGGGTGATAGGTGGGATGGACTGAGAGTAGCTGAGGGGTGGGGTTAGGGTGATAGGTGGGATGGACTGAGAGTAGTTGAGGGGTGGGGTTAGGGTGATAGGTGGGATGGACTGAGAGTAGCTGAGGGGTGGGGTTAGGGTGATAGGTGGGATGGACTGAGAGTAGCTGGGGGTGGGGTTAAGGTGGGATGAACTGAGAGTAGCTGAGGGGTGGGGTTAGGGTGATAGGTGGTTAATTAAGGTGATAGGTGGGATGGACTGAGAGTAGCTGAGGGGTGGGGTTAATTTGATATGGGTGGGATGGACTGAGAGTAGCTGAGGGGTGGGGTTAATTTGATATGGGTGGGATGGACTGAGAGTAGCTGAGGGGGGTTAATTTGATATGGGTGGGATGGACTGAGAGTAGCTGAGGGGGGGGGAGTTAATTTGATATGGGTGGGATGGACTGAGAGTAGCTGAGGGGTGGGGTTAAAATTCCATGATCTGTAATAGTTATAACATGAAAACACTATAAATCATGTATACCGGATGTGTTTAACAAATGTTTTATTTACTAAGTAAGGGGGTATGGGGTCAAGTATGGGGTCAAATTGCACTTCCTAAGACTTCCACTAGATGTCAACAGTCTTTAGAATGTTGTTTGAGGCTTCTACTATTAAGGAGGGGCTCATAAGGGCTCTTTGAGTCAGTGGTCTGGTCATTCACGTGAGAGGTAGCTTGCGTTCCATTGCATTTCTGAAGACAAATGAATTCTCCGGGTGGAACATTATTGAAGATTTATGTTAAAAACATCCTAAAGATTGATTCTATACATCGTTTGACATGTTTCTACGGACTGTAACGGAACTTTTGGACTTTTTGTCTGGACCTAGTGTTCGTGCCTCATGAAGATGGATTACTGAACGCGCTAACAACAAGGAGGAATTTGGACATAAATTATGAACTTTCTCGAACAAATCAAACATTTATTGTGGAACTGTGATTACTGGGAGTGCATTCTGATGAAGATCATCAAAGGTAAGTGAATATATATAATGCTATTTCTGACTAATGTTAACTCCACAACATGGCGGATATTTCTTTGGCTGGTTTGGTCTCTGAGCGCCGTACTCAGATTATTGCACAGTGTGCAGTGTATTTATTTTTGAAATCTGAAACAGTGGTTGCATTAAGGAGAAGTCTATCTTTAATTCTGTGAATAACACTTGTATCTTTTATCAATGTTTATTATGAGTTTTTCTGTAAATTGATGTGGCTCTCTGCAAAATCACTGGATGTTTTGGAAGCAACTAGAACAAGAACTACTGAACATAACGTGCCAATGTAAACTGAGATTTGTGGATATAAATATGCACATTATCGAACAAAACATACATGTATTGTGTAACATGATGTCCTATGAGTGTCATCTGATGAAGATCATCAAAGGTTAGTGATTCATTTTATCTATATTTCTGCTTTTTGTGACTCCTCTCTTGGCTGGAAAAATGGCTGTGTGTGTTTTTGTGACTTGGCTCTGACCTAACATAATCATATGTTGTTATGTACCTGTAAAGCCTTTTTGAAATCGGTCACGATGGGTAGATTAACAAGAAGTTCATCTTTCATTTGGTGTATTGCACTAGTTAATGTGTGAAAGTTACATATTTCCCAAAAATATTTCTGAATTTCGTGCGCTGCCTTTTCAGCGGAATGTTGTCGAGGGGTACCGCTAGCAGAACCCCTAGCCATAAGAAGTTTTTTTTAAGAACAAATTCTTATTTTACAATGACGGCCTACCCCGGGCCAAACCCTCCCCTAAACAACACTGGGCCAATTGTGTGCCGTCCTATGGTACTCCCAATCACAACCAGTTGTGATACAGCCCAGGATTGAACCAGGGTCTCTAGTGACACCTCTAACATTGAGATGGGAGCGCTATCTATCCAGCTGTCTCAAAAAACGATGTTTTGCTATGTAACTGTGTATAAAAGGGCCATGTATGATACATGTGTGTAGAATGTACATGAGCCAATAAAAACAATATAAAACAACTTCAGGACACAAACAGGATAATATCCTAAAAAATATAAGCACAACAGGTAAAGTACGCATACATTAAAAAATAAAAATGTCTTTCACAATTTTGTGCACAAATGTGTTTTCACTCCTTGAGCAGTTTCACTCCTCGTCCCTCTGACCTCTAGCAGTTTCACTCCTCGTCCCTCTGACCTCTAGCAGTTTCACTCCTCGTCCCTCTGACCTCTAGCAGTTTCACTCCTCGTCACTCTGACTTCTAGCAGTTTCACTCCTCGTCCTTCTGATCCTCTAGCAGTTTCACTCCTTGACACTCTGACCTCTGACCTCTAGCAGCTACCATTCTCTCCATTATGTCTGCCTCTTCTCTGACCTTGTCAAATCCCCCTCTTTAAAGGTTGTGTGTGTCCCTGTTTGTCCGTGTGTGTGTGTGTGTGTGTGTGTGTGTGTGTGTGTGTGTGTGTGTGTGTGTGGCTGTGGGTGTGTGTTGGGCTGACTGGGCTTGGCTGGAGCACCGTGGCTAATTCGGGTTGAGCACCTCTCCTCTACAGAGTGACCTACAAAGCTACTGTATTAAAATAACTGCATTTAACACTGCTCACACACACACACACACACACACACACACACACACACACACACACACACACACACACACACAATCACAGACACACAAACCTCTACCTGCAGTAATGGCAACATAACCCTACTCCAATCTGTTGTTCCTCCTCCCTGGTTACACTCAGAACTGTCAAACGGTTTTAGGTTCAATCACTAAGAATCATGTATGAAACAGAAGTGTATTTTTCAGTCACAAATGACACCCTTTCCCCCTGTAAGGTGCACTACTTTAGACCTCAAAGCGAATTGGGAGCCATTTGGGATACCTCCTAATAGCGTGGCTGTTCTGATTGTGATTGCTGGAAATGGCTGCTTTTGAAGAGCCACTGAAAGTTTAATTAGGCTGTGATTGGTCTGTTTTGGATATACACCGAGGTCAGAGGCTAACACTAAATCTGGGGCTTGCTACACTAACTCTAAACCTGGGGCTTGCTACACTAACTCTAACCCTGGTGCTTGCTACACTAACCCTAACCCTGGGGCTTGATACTCTAACCCTGGGGCTTGCTACACTAACCCTGGGGCTTGCTACACTAACTCTAACCCTGGGGCTTGCTACACTAACTCTAACCCTGGGGCTTGCTACACTAACCCTAACCCTGGGGCTTGCTACTCTAACCCTGGGGCTTGCTACACTAACTCTAACCCTGGGGCTTGCTACACTAACCCTAACGCTGGGGCTTGCTACACTAACCCTGGCGCTTGCTACACTAACTCTAACCCTGGGGCTTGCTACACTAACTCTAACCCTGGGGCTTGCTACACTAACTCTAACCCTGGTGCTTGCTACACTAACCCTAACCCTGGGGCTTGATACTCTAACCCTGGGGCTTGCTACACTAACCCTGGGGCTTGCTACACTAACTCTAACCCTGGGGCTTGCTACACTAACCCTAACGCTGGGGCTTGCTACACTAACCCTGGCGTTTGCTACACTAACCCTGGGGCTTGCTACACTAACTCTAACCCTGGGGCTTGCTAAACTAACTCTAACCCTGGGACTTGCTACACTAACTCTAACCCTGGGGCTTGCTACACTAACTCTAACCCTGGGGCTACACTCACTCTAACCCTGGGGCTTGCTACACTAACCCTAACCCTGGAGCTTGCTACACTAACTCTAACCTTGGGGCTTGCTACACTAACTCTAACCCTGGGGCTTGCTACACTAACTCTAACCCTGGGGCTTGCTACACTAACCCTAACCCTGGGGCTTGCTACACTCACTCTAACCCTGGGGCTTGCTACACTCACTCTAACCCTGGGGCTTGCTACACTCACTCTAACCCTGGGGCTTGCTACACTAACTCTAACCCTGGGGCTTGCTACACTAACCCTAACCCTGGGGCTTGCTACACTAACCCTAACCCTGGGGCTTGCTACACTAACCCTAACCCTGGGGCTTGCTACACTAACCCTAACCCTGGGGCTTGCTACACTAACCCTAACCCTGGGGCTTGCTACACTAACTCTAACCCTGGGGCTTGCTACACTAACTCTAACCCTGGGGCTTGCTACACTAACTCTAACCCTGGGGCTACACTCACTCTAACCCTGGGGCTTGCTACACTAACCCTAACCCTGGAGCTTGCTACACTAACTCTAACCCTGGGGCTTGCTACACTAACCCTAACCCTGGGGCTTGCTACACTAACCCTAACCCTGGGGCTTGCTACACTAACTCTAACCATGGGGCTTGCTACACTAACTCTAACCCAGGGGCTTGCTACACTAACTCTAACCCTGGGGCTTGCTACACTAACTCTAACCCTGGGGCTTGCTACACTAACACTAACCCTGGGGCTTGCTACACTAACTCTAACCCTGGGGCTACACTCACTCTAACCCTGGGGCTTGCTACACTAACCCTAATCCTGGAGCTTGTTACACTAACTCTAACCCTGGGGCTTGCTACACTAACTCTAACCCTGGGGCTTGCTACACTAACCCTAACCCTGGGGCTTGCTACACTCACTCTAACCCTGGGGCTTGCTACACTAACCCTAACCCTGGGGCTTGCTACACTAACCCTAACCCTGGGGCTTGCTACACTAACCCTAACCCTGGGGCTTGCTACACTAACTCTAACCCTGGGGCTTGCTACACTAACCCTAACCCTGGGGCTTGGTACACTAACTCTAACCCTGGGGCTGCACTAACTCTAACCCTGGGGCTTGCTACACTAACCCTAACCCTGGGGCTTGCAACACTAACCCTAACCCTGGGGCTTGCTACACTAACCCTAACCCTGGGGCTTGCTACACTAACCCTAACCCTGGGGCTTGCTACACTAACCCTGGGGCTTGCTACACTAACCCTAACCCTGGGGCTTGCAACACTAACCCTAACCCTGGGGCTTGCTACACTAACCCTAACCCTGGGGCTTGCTACACTAACCCTAACCCTGGGGCTTGCTACACTAACCCTGGGGCTTGCTACACTAACCCTGGGGCTTGCTACACTAACCCTAACCCTGGGGCTAAACTAACCTTAACCCTGGGGTTTGCTACACTAACCCTGGGGCTAAACTTACCCTGACCCTAAAAAACACAGAGAGATCTGTACAACAATCTATCGTTTAATTCCTCTATTATTTAATCCCTTAAATTATAAAAATGAAAGAAACATAAGTTGTAACAGGCAAGCACTAACCCTGACCCCCTCATCTAGACCAGACTAACCCTGACCCCCTCATCTAGACCAGACTAACCCTGACCCCCTCATCTAGACCAGACTTACCCTGACCCCCTCATTTAGACCAGACCAAACCCCTCATCAATTAGTATTGTCTACCGACTACCGAGGCATTATAAACCCCTCATCAATTAGTATTGTCTACCGAGGCATTATAACCCCTCATGAGTTGTCATTGTCTACGGAGGCTCCCGAGTGACGGAGTGTTGTACCGGTTTGGCCGGCGTAGGCCGTCATTGTAAAATAAGAATTTGTTCTTAACGGACTTGCCTGGTTAAATAACCCCTCATCCAGCTCTGTGTTTGTTGTGTCTGTGTTCAACTCGTCTCCACTGTGGTGTGAGTGTGTGTAAAGACCGAGACAGATGGCAGAGGATAGGATGTGCCTCTGGAATAGTGTGACCTCACTTCCTATGCTATGGCAGCTGGACCACGGGATCGGAGGTCAACAGACAGCTTGCACTTGCAACGCACACACGGACACATGCACACACTCACACACGCAGACCGCAACCCACAGGGTTTAGACAGGATGTGACCGAGGTCACAGGCAGGAAGAGACTGGGTCACCCCCTTATCAAAATGGACATGATAAAAACAAAAAGAGAGGAGAGGAAGAGAGAAGTTCAGAGTGCGGCTGAGTTAGTATTTTCTCACGTTCTCTGTCTTTTCACTTTTCACAAGATAAAGGAGAGGATCCTTTTGATCGATATCAACTCTAGTATTGTCACGCTCGTTGGAGTGAATGGACCAAGGCGCAGAGTACTTAGAGTTCCACATGTTTAATAAATATGAAACTCACCGAAAAATACAGACTCAAACGAAACGTTCTGGGCTGCTCACAGGCAGCTACACAAAACAAAAAACAAGATCCCAAAAAACAACAGATGGGGGGAAAAAGGCGATCCCCGATCAGAGACAACGATAGACAGCTGCCTCTGATTGGGAACCATACCAGGCAAACAAAGAAATAGAAGACATAGATTGCCCACCCAAGTCACACCCGGACCCAAATAGAGAATTAAAAGGATCTCTAAGGTCAGGGCGTGACAAGTATTTCCATTGATGTACCTTTAATGAGTTGTAGTGGATCATGAGGTTTGATGTTTTCCATATGTCTGTGTGTGTTTCTAATTTACATTCAGTGTGATAAGGAGAAGTACCTCTATCAGCAGAAGTCCTTCTCTTTGCTATCATCAAAGTTCTTTCAAGTGTACTTGAACAACCAGAACCTAGCTGGGATAACAATTTACATTTGAATAATCATATTTATAAGATAATATCTACCAAAGAATCGTCTGTCAGACCTGTAAATATACTATATGCTGACCAACAAATCATTATAATAATAAATATTCATGACGATGTGATTTTGTCTTTTTAAAACTCTCAAATATGCTCAACAGATACAGACACTTATTCTGAGTCCTTGTTATGTATTATTCATGGGACGGATCTGATGTTCTCGTTGATTAATGTATTCATAATCACGTATTGTAATTTATTCAATAATAATCCTTTATTGTAAGATGGTTATTTGCATCATGTTGTTTATTGTTTCAAGTCATCCCCCCCCTCCCTCCCCTCCTCCAGGCTAGATATGTCTTTTGAAAACATTTTACATTATCTTCAAAGGTTACATAAATACTTTAATCTATTAGATTTTAAAGGTTACATAAAGAATTTAATCTATTAGACTTTAAAGGTTACATAAAGAATTTAATCTATTAGACTTTAAAGGTTACATAAAGAATTTAATCTATTAGACTTTAAAGGTTACATAAAGAATTTAATCTATTAGACTTAAATATATATGAGGTTAGAGGTTAGATTAAAGATACATAAAATGTAAAAGAATAAAAAGAATAATAATAATAATAATAAAACAATAAATAATAATAACATAATAAATAATAATACAATTATAAATTATAATTATAAAAGTGTTTCCAGTTTCAGAGATTTTTGTAGTTAGTTCCAGTCATTGGCAGCAGAGAACTGGAAGGAGAGGCGGCCAAAGAAAGAATTGGTTTTGGGGGTGACTAGAGAGATATACCTGCTGGAGCGCGTGCTACAGGTGCGAGATGCTATGGTGACCAGCGAGCTGAGATAAGGGGGGACTTGTAGATGACATGGAGCCAGTGGGTTTGGAGACGAGTATGAAGCGAGGGCCAGCCAACGAGAGTGTACAGGTCGCAGTGGTGGGTAGTATATGGGGCTTTGGTGACAAAAAGGATTGCACTGTGATCATCCAATTTATTGAGTAGGGTATTGGAGGCTATTTTGTAAATTACATCGCCAAAGTCGAGGATTGGTAGGATGGTCAGTTTTACAAGGGTATGTTTGGCAGCATGAGTGAAGGATGCTTTGTTGCGAAATAGGAAGCCAATTCTAGATTTTTAACTTTGGATTGGAGATGTTTGATATGGGTCTGGAAGGAGAGTTTACAGTCTAACCAGACACCTAAGTATTTGTAGTTGTCCACGTATTCTAAGTCAGAGCCGTCCAGAGTAGTGATGTTGGACAGGCGGGTAGGTGCAGGTAGCGATCGGTTGAAGAGCATGCATTTAGTTTTACTTGTATTTAAGAGCAATTGGAGGCCACGGAAGGAGAGTTGTATGGCATTGAAGCTTGCCTGGAGGGTTGTTAACACAGTGTCCAAAGAAGGGCCGGAAGTATACAGAATGGTGTCATCTGCGTAGAGGTGGATCAGAGACTCACCAGCAGCAAGAGCGACCTCAGTGACTTAAATGACACCCCTTTTCCCTACATAAGGCACTACTTTTGACTAGAGTCCTATCGACCCTGGTCAAAAGTTGTGTGCTACGTAGGGAATGAGATGCCATTTGGGATGTACCCTTAGGCTCTTGTATTGTGCTCTGTGCACCTACCAGTCCGGGTAGCTTGACCTGAAGTGCCTTTAGCTTCCATCTGTTCTGAGAGAGAGAGAGAGAGAGAGAGAGAGAGAGAGAAAATCAGGGACAGCCTCTCTCTATTTAAACCAAACTCATGGTCCCCACTAGTGTCTGTCCAATGGCCCCCAGGTTTGGAAGCTTGAACCTGGGTTAGGGGTGGCAGAGAGCCACACGGATGCCCTGAGTGACTGGAGAGGTTCCCAGTCAACAGATTAGTGAGGGAGAAATGGGCATGGGGTTGTAAGGACATGTGCATCTGAGACTACAGGGGGACAGGGGAATATGAGAGGACAGGGGCATCAGAGACTACAGGGGGACAGGGGAATATGAGAGGACAGGGGTCATTGGAGAGTACAGAGGTCATTGGAGAGTACATGGGTCATTGGAGAGTACATGGGTCATTGGAGAGTACATGGGTCATTGGAGAGTACATGGGTCATTGGAGAGTACAGGGGTCATTGGAGAGTACAGGGGGACAGGGACATTGGAGAGTACAGGGGGACAGGGACATTGGAAAGGACACAGGTTTTGGAGAGGACAGGGGGATTGGAAAGGACAGGGGCCTTGGATACGACAGGGGGACAGGGGCATTGGAGGGGACAGGGGGACAGGGACATTGGAGAGGACAGGGAGACAGGGACATTGGAGAGGACAGGGGGACAGGGGCATTGAAGAGGACAGGGCCATTGGAGATGACAGGGGGACATGGACATTGGAGAGGACAGGGAGACAGGGACATTGGACAGGACAGGGAGACAGGGACATTGGAGAGGACAGGGGCTTTGGAGAGGACAGGGAGACAGGGGCATTGGAGAGGACAGGGAGACAGGGACATTGGAGATGACAGGGGGACAGGGGCATTGGACAGGACAGGGAGACAGGGACATTGGAGAGGACAGGGGCTTTGGAGAGGACAGGGAGACAGGGGCTTTGGAAAGGACAGGGAGACAGGGGCATTGGAGAGGACAGGGGGACAGGGGCAATGGAGAGGACAGGGAGACAGGGACATTGGAGAGGACAGGGGTTGTTGGACGAGAGAGTAGGGAGACAGGGACATTGGACAGGAGAGGGGGACAGGGGGACAGGGGCATTGGAGAGGACAGGGGCTTTGGAGAGGACAGGTAGACAGGGACATTGGAGAGGACAGGGGGTTGTTGGACGAGAGACTAGGGAGACAGGGACATTGGAGAGGACAGGGGGTTGTTGGACGAGAGAGTAGGGAGACAGGGACATTGGAGAGGACAGGGGGTTGTTGGACGAGAGAGTAGGGAGACGACAGGGAGACGGGGACATTGGAAAGGACAGGGGGACGTGGGCTTTGGAGAGGACAGGGAGACAGGGACATTGGAGAGGACAGGGGGACAGGGACATTGGAGAGGACAGGGGGACAGGGACATTGGAGAGGACAGGGGGACAGGGACATTGGAGAGGACAGGGAGACAGGGACATTGGAGAGGACAGGGAGACAGGGACATTGGAGAGGACAGGGAGACAGGGACATTGGAGAGGACAGGGGGACAGGGACATTGGAGAGGACAGGGGGACAGGGACATTGGAGAGGACAGGGGGACAGGGACATTGGAGAGGACAGGGGGACAGGGACATTGGAGAGGACAGGGAGACAGGGACATTGGAGAGGACAGGGGGTTGTTGGATGAGAGAGTAGGGAGACAGGGACAGGGGTACAGGGGGACAGGGGTAGAGAGTAGGGAGACGACCCTCCCAGGCCACTGTACTATTGTCCACAACCTCTTAAGAGCACCACAATATACTTTACCTATCCTACTTATCCTACTTATCCTACTCTAATAGTCATACTCTACCTCAACAAATGCAGTTATCCTCACAACATTACTGGCCAATCACATCAATCCTGATGTTTCAATTTGTGACATTACTTTTGACCAAGAAATGAACAACTCAAATGTAAACTTCTATTGTAACAGAAGACCATCACTTTTAGTTTGAGATCTCAGCGCAAAACAAAGACCAAAAAAAATCAATAGGCTTATATATTCTATTCACACCAAAACAATTGAAGCTATGACCTGAAACTATCCCTAACCCTTCATCAGCCCAGAGAATGGAAATATTCACTGTTAGACGAGGGGGGGGGCAAATAGCACCCAATTCACAATATAGTGCGAAACTTTTGATCAGAGACCCATGGGCCATATATACCATTTGGGACACAGTAATGTAGGCAGTGACATCTCTCGGGCCCTGCTCGGATAATGAGGTGTCAAGGGGAACCAATCGGCTTGCAGGATGAGGACAAAGACGCATCACAACAGATGACTACACGAGTGAGACACACACACACAAACATGAGCGAGGCGAGAAGAGGAGACTATGAATTACTTAGAGAATAGAGCTATGCTTCAGGGCCTGCCTCATACAGGAACAACAATGCAATTCCTGAGGGGATGGAGAGAGGGATCTCTCTCTCTCTTTCTGTCTCTCTCTCTCTGTCTCTCTCTCTCCTCTCTGTCTCTCTCTCTCTCTCTCTGTCTCTGTCTCTGTCTCTGTCTCGCTCTCTCTGTCTCACTCTCTCTCTGCTCTCTCTCTCTGTCTCCCTCTGTCTCTCTCTCTCACTTCTATATCTTTCTGTGTTTGGCCTGTAAACAGAATGTTAAAGTTGGCCCCTAGATCCCTCCTGTATGCACGGAATCATGAAGCAGAGAGAGAGAGACCAACCCAAAAAGGCCTGTAGTGTTGTTGGTATTGTAGTATCTGGGATCTACATCTGTTTATATTAGTTACTGTGCTGTTACTAAGCAGTAATGCATTACGGCAGTGTTACGTTACTACACCTAATAGGAAATGCACATGCGCACTGGAATGCCGCGAACTGTAGAGCACGAGGGTTTTTTGACTAAACGACAACTAACTGTACTCCTGTCTCCTGCCTGGTCATTTCTCCACAACACAAATATTACAGGTATCAGTGGCGACCTGTCATTCAGGGAAGCCACCCTTTGCCTTGATGACAGCTTTGCACATTCTTGGCATTCTCTCAACCAGCTTCCAGTAGTCACCTGGAATGCATTTCAATTAACAGTTGTGCCTTGTTAAAGTTAATGTGTGGAATGTCTTTCCTTACTATTATCATTATTATCATTATTATTATTATTATTATTATTATTATCATTATTATTATTATCATTATTATTATTATTATTATTATTATTATCATTATTATTATTATCATTATTATCATTATTATTATTATTATTATTATTATTATTATTATTATTATTACTATTATTATTATTATTATTATTATTATTATTATTATTATTATTATCATTATTATTATTATCATTATTATTATTATTATCATTATCATTATCATTATTATTATTATTATTATTATTATTATTATTATTATTACTATCATTATTATTATTATTATTATTATTATTATTATCATTATTATTATTATTATTATTATTATTATTATTATTATCATTATTATTATTATTATTATTATTATCATTATTATTATTATTATTATTATTATTATTATCCGCATTTAAGCCAATCAGTTGGGTTGTGACAAGGTGGTGGTGGTATACAGAAGAAAGACATATTTGGTCAAAGTGCCAAGTCCATATTATGGCACAAGAACATCTCAAATAAACAGAGAAACGACAGCGTCTTTACTTTACGACATGAAGGTCAGTCATTATGGAACATTAAAAGAACTTTGAAAGTTTCTTCAAATGCAGTCCCAAAAATCATCAAACGCTTTGATGACACTGGCTCTCATGAGGCCCGCCACAGGAATGGAAGACCCAGAGTTAGCTCTGCTGCAGAGGATGGTCATTAGAGTTACCAGCCTCAGAATTGCTGCAAAGAAACCACTACAAAAGGACACCAATAATAAGAAGAGACTAGCTTGTGCCAAGAAACACAAGCACTGGATATTATACCCGCGGAAATGTGTGCTTTGATCTGGTGTCCAAATTTTGAGATTTTTGGTTCCAACTGCCGTGTCTTTGTGAAACGCAGTGTGGGTGAACGGATAATATCTGCATGTGTGTTTTCCACCGTACAGCATGGAGGAGGAGGTGTTATGGTGCTTTTCTGGTGATACTGTCTGTGAGTTATTTACAATTCAAGGCATACTTAACCAGCATGGCTACCACAGCATTCTGCAGCTATGCACTATCCCATGTGGTTTGGATTAGTGGGACTATCAATTATTTTTCAACAGGACAATGACACAACACACCTCCAGGCTGTGTAAGGGCCATTCTACCAAAAAGGAGAGTGATTGGGTGCTGCATCAAATGACCTGGCCTCCACAATCCCCTGATAACCAAATTGAGATAGCTTGGGATGAGTTGGACAACAGAGTTAAAGAAAAGCAGCCAACAAGTACTCATCATATGAGGGAACTCCTTCAAGATGTTTAGAAAAGCCTTCCAGGTGAAGCTGGTTGAGAGAATGCCAAGAGTGTGCAAAGTTATCATCAAGGAAAAGTGTGGATATTTGAAGAATCTCAAATATAAAATATATTTTAATTTGTTTAATTAACACTTTTTTGGTTACTACATGATTCCATATGTGACCCAATTCAGGAAACTATGTGTATGTAGCAATTCACGACTTCACAGATTTCAACGTTCAACACCATAGTACCCTCAAAGCTCATCACTAAGCTAAGGATCCTGGGACTAAACACCTCCCTCTGCAACTGGATCCTGGACTTCATGACAGGGCGCCCCAGGTGGTGAGCGTAGGTAGCAACACATCTGCCACGATGATCCTCAACACTGGAGCTCCCCAGGGGTGCGTGCTCAGTCCCCTCCTGTACTTCCTGTTCACCCACGACTGCATGGCCAGGCACGACTCCAACACCATCATTAAGTTTGCTGATGACACAACAGTGGTAACCCTGATCACCGACAACGACGAGACAGCCTATAGGGAGGAGGTCAGACACCTGGCCGGGTGTTGCCAGAACAACAACCTATCCCTCAATGTAACCAAGACTAAGGAGATGATTGTGGACTACAGGAAAAGGAGCACGTCCCCATTCTCATCGACGGGGCTGTAGTGGAGCAGGTTGAGAGCTTCAAATTCCTTGGTGTCCACATCAACAACAAACTAGATTGGTCCAAACACACCAAGACAGTCGTGAAGAGGGCACAACAAAGCCTATTCTCCCTCAGCAACTAAAACGATTTGGCATGGGTCCTGAGATCCTCAAAAGGTTCTACAGCTGCAACATCGAGAGCATCCTGACTGGTTGCATCACTGCCTGGTACGGCAATTGAGCAACCGTCCTGCTAGCCATGATTGGCTGAGATAATGAGTGGGCTGGACATGCCAAGAGATGAGTTTGGATTGGTCTGCCATATAGCACGCATCTGTTGGAGCTGGTCTGTATGTTTAGGTTATCGTATTGAACGCGGCTTTTAATATATTTTTTTATCGTGTAGTAAAACTGCATAAACCTAATGTCAAGTTTAAGTATACTGTCAGCTAGCTAACGTTAGCTGACTGGCTCGCTAGCTAACGTTATGTGTATGCTCTCCACTTTCTGGAGGACCGAGTCTTTGAAATCAGTGGAATTTGAGCACGATGGCTAAGGAGATGGACAAAAACACCAGTCTGGATTACAAAACTAATAGTGTTGCGATAGGGGATTTTGCTATTGGACCGTTTTCATCTATCCCGGTTAGGGGGTGGATATATTCAGCAACGAGGAGTGTAGTGGGTAGTTGTCTCAGTATGTCTCTTTCAGAAATCAGAAGTCAAGAGATACAATTGTTCTAGAGTATGAAAGTCAGATATGTATCTGTTTCTCCTACTAGAAGTTTGTACTATGATTCGCTGAATCTTGTTAAAAGGCTGTGTCGAGATCAAGACCCTTCGTATCTCCACTGATGTAAGCAGTAGGACCCTCCCCCTCCCCTATAGGTTTAGGTTTTGCGGTCGGAGTCTGCACCTTTGGGAGGGGTTACTATCACGTTCTGACCTTAGTTCCTTTGTTTTTGTCTTTGTTTTAGTATGGTCAGGGCGTGAGTTGGGGTGGGCAGTCTATGTGGGTTTTTGAATTCGGCCTAGTATGGTTCTCAATCAGAGAATCATACTTAGGTAGCCTGGGTTTCACTTTCGGTTGGTGGGTGTTTGTTTCCGTGTGAGTGTTTGGGCCACACGGTACTGTTTCGGTTTGTTCACATCGTTTATTGTTTTGTTCCAGTGTTCAGTTTGTTTATTAAAAAGACATGAACACTTACCACGCTGCACCTTGGTCCGATCCTTACTCCTCCTCAGATGAAGAGGAGGAAATCCGTTACAAGGAGTGTACAGGGTAGTTGTCTCTGTTCGTCTCTTTACAAGATCCAGAAATCAAAAGTTACAATTGTTCTAGAGTATGAAAGTCAGATATTACCTTTTAGGTTGATGATAGATAGTTGAAGTATCACGAGCTGTCTGTCAGTGAGAAGTCAAGTAGCACTATCATGCCTTTCCATTGAAAGCATGCTTCTTATATACTCTTTCTTCAGGTCCAAGTCAGCCTTAGCACTGAGGCACATTCAAATCTTGCGGCTAGCTGTTCCTGTATAGGGTCAGTTTGTCGCACATCACACCGACACATTTTTAGATGCGACAAGATGTCACTGTGAAAATGCCTCTGTGAAACTATCACCAGTGACAGTGTCTATGCATTCTCTAAGCCCAAATCTTGCATCAGGTTAACCCAGTCACATTCTACTGTTGGTTTAGCTTTTTCTTGTTTTGTCGATGACTCGCCTTCTTCCTCATCTGGGGTCGGTACTTGAACATCATCGAACCAGTTATTTGGCTCCCACTTAAGAGGCGGAGCTAGTGGTGAAGGTGTGGGCGGATCCAGTAAAGGAGGTGTCATCAGAGCCCTTTTTTTTGTGCTACCGCATCAATAGCTAAGGAGATGGAGAAAACACCAGTCTGGATTACATAAAACTAAGGGCAACCATGCATGGCATCAGACAGGAGACCCGTGATGTATATGGGTAAGATAGTCTAGCTAGCAACATTTTCAGATATGACATGTTTCTAATTTTGACAGAAAGTGTTTTCATTTCAAGTGTACTGTTAGCTAACGTTGGCTGGCTGGGTCACTAGCTAACGCTATGTATATGTATATCTTATTCTTCGTATCTCAGACACATTTGCTTGACTAGTTACCAGAGAAACTGGTTGGTTAGCTACCTGCTAACAGCTACGTCATGAGTTGTGATTATGGTCCATTGTTTAGCTAGCTAGTCTTAACAAAAGACTCCACTCTGCAAGTATCCATTTCAACAGAATGTCACTGAAACTATTGATAGATGTACTAGCTGGTAAATTCGCTCTGCCTATCTATTCCGATTTCAGACCACGGGTAAGATAGTCTAGCTAGCAACATTTTCGGATATTACGCGTTTCTAATTTTGACAAAGTATTTTCATTTCAAGTTAGTGTGCTGTTAGCTGGCTGACTCGATAACTAACACTACGTCACGCGTTGGGATTCATTGTTTACCTAGCTAGCTATCTAGCTACATTTCTTAACAAAAGACTCTCGTCTTAGTGTAACAGAGTGCAGAATAACTGATGCATTTTTGAACGCTCAACACCGGTTGAATATGAATATGGAGCGTATGGGGTTGGTAATGTTCTCTAGTTGCAGCTTGATTGGCTCAGTGTTCTGTCATTCATGGGTATGGGGTTGGTAATGTTCTCTAGTTGCAGCGTGATTGGCTCAGTGTTCTGTCATTCATGGGTATGGGGTTGGTAATGTTCTCTAGTTGCAGCGTGATTGGCTCAGTGTTCTGTCATTCATGGGTATGGGGTTGGTAATGTTCTCTAGTTGCAGCGTGATTGGCTCAGTGTTCTGTCATTCATGGGGACATGACTGTCATCATTGCACAAACTATGGGGAGAGCTCAAAAATTCAAGCCCCTTGAGTGCTGCCATGGAGTTACACTAGAAGTGCCCATTCAAGGAGGCTCAAGGTCCCATGTTCTGAATTATATCGCTGTATATTGTCATAAGTGCTGAACAAATAGTTATATTGACTATGTCCATCCTAACTCGCTCATTAATTACCCGCTCGTCGTCCCCTTATGTCATAGTTTTTACATCTCAATTGTCAGTAGAACCCACATTTGTTTAAGCAAGTCAGTCATATCTACCTGTTTCTTTTAAAAAGGCAGTAAATGAGGCTGAATGAACTGTTTCACTGCCAGACAAGGCTCCGCTGATATCCAGGTGTAGCAGTGGTAAGGTGTTGGCCCTAACAGTTTGTGAGAACCTTTTGTCACCATTATAGTCCATTAGCATTAGCTTCGTTTCGTCGAACAACCACCTGATTGGTCTAGGGCAAGGGTGGGCAGTTCCAGTCCTCGAGAGCCTGATTGGTTTGGTACACTTTAGGGCAAGGGTGGGCAGTTCCAGTCCTCGAGGGCCTGATTGGTGTCACAGTTTTGCCCTCAGCTCCAGCTAACACACCTGACTCCAATAATCACCTAATCATGATGTTCAGTTTAGAATGCAATTAGTTTAATCAGCTGTGTTTGCTAGGGATGGTGGGAAAGTGTGACACCAATAAGGCCCTCGAGGACCGGAGTTGCCCATCCCTGCTCTAGGGTGTGTGGGACGTCATCTATAATAATTTGCCTACTCTAAATGATTTTGACCAGCAAGTGCCACTAGTGTGCACTGTGTCGATCAACGCCTCGAGTGATGAACCTATTTTCGACACAATTTGCTGGAAAGCCTCAATGCACCAGTCACCAGCATTATCATCATTTTCACAGTATTATTCCAACCACATGCTGTGGAAATAAATATAAAACACAGGGCCTTTACAGCTTTAAGACTAGCTGCCACTCCAATCTGCCTTTTATACAGTTTAAATTGATTTGGAACTGCTACCACATATCAGTTAAATTGGTACAGCACTCTCACTCACAGACACAACAAAACCTCAAAATATGTTAATGAGGCTGAAACAACAATACCATGCACCCACTAGTGATCAAAAGCTTTTTCCAAAATACCATACAGTCCTGCATTCTGTGGGACGAAATTATATTACCATTTGAAAAACAACAATTATTTCCCCGTCCTCAAAATGTTCCCACAATGCATCATCATTTACAGTAGGTGGTAAAACATTTCACAAAACAATAATAACCCAAATGACCGTATACATGATTATTTTCCAGTGTGGACATTGGAGTAGCAGAGAAAACACACTGATAACAACTCCTTCAAAAACACCATCACCAACAATCCATCATAAACATATTGTAAATATTATTAAGGGAAACATTTTACAAAGAAACTTTCAAGCACAGTAACACTGTACATGGTGTTGGCAGCATTGTGCTGTGGGGACGTTTTTTAGTGGCAAGGCTGGGTGACTAGCCAGGATCAAGGCAAAGATGAACAAAGTACAGGGGAGATCCTTGATGAAAACCTGCTCCAGAACGCTCAGGACCTCAGACTGGGGCAATGTTTCTCCTTCCAAAATGACAATGACCCTAAGCAAGCAGCCAAGACAATGCAAGAGGGGCTTCGGGACAAGTCTCTGAATGTCCTTGAGGGGCCCAGCCAGAGCCCGGACTTGAACCTGATCAAACATATCTGGAGAGACCTGAAGATAGCTGTGCAGCAACATTCCCCATCCAACCTGACAGAACTTGAGAGGATCTGCAAAGAGGAATGGGAGAAACTCCCCAAATTCAGGTGTGCCAGTCTTGTAGTGGTATATCCAAGAAGACTTGAGGCTGTAATCGCTGCCAAAGACGCTTCAACAAAGTACTGAGTAAAGGGTCTGAATACTTATGTAAATGTGATATTTCCGGAGTTTTCTGCAAAAATGTCGAATAACCTGTTTTTGCTTTGTCATCATGGGGTATTGTGTGAAAATTGATGAGGGGAAAAAATACAATTTTTGCAATGTTAGAATAGGAGTGGAAACCTGACAAAATTTGGAAAGAGTCAAGGGGTCTGAATTACATCCCGAAGTACATCCCTCCTTGCTCAAATGGAACCATTGATGGCCCCTCTGCCCCTAAACATGTTAAATGCAATAAAACCCTGGTCATATTTAAATAAGAGAACAGGCCTTCATAAGAGAGGAACAGAGGAACAAAAAAATATATTTAAAAAAGAAGAATGTGTGTCCCAAATGGCAGTCCACTAATTTAGACCAGATCCCTATTCCCTATATAGTCCACTAATTTAGACCAGATCCCTATTCCCTATATAGTCCACTAATTTAGACCAGATCCCTATTCCCTATATAGTCCACTAATTTAGACCAGATCCCTATTCCCTATATAGTCCACTACTTTTGACCAGATCCCCATTCCCTATATAGTCCACTACTTTAGACCAGATCCCTATTCCCTATATAGTGCACTACTTTAGACCAGATCCCTATTCCCTATATAGTCCACTACTTTTGACCAGATCCTTCTTCCCTATATAGTCCACTACTTTTGACCAGATCCCTATTCCCTATATAGTGCACTACTTTTGACCAGATCCCTATTCCCTATATAGTCCACTACTTTTGACCAGATCCCTATTCCCTATATAGTGCACCAGTTTTGACCAGATCCCTATTCCCTATATAGTGCACTACTTTTGACCAGATCCCTATTTTGGACATCGACCAGTTTTTCTTCCACAGAGAACATTAGATCACATTTCTCCTTTTCAGGTATTTTTCTAATATTCCCATATCGAGCCAGACCTAGTCAGACTTAACCAAACCTAGCCATATCTAGCCAGACCTAGCCAAATCTAGCCAGACCTAGCCATATCTAGCCAGACCTAGCCAGACCTAGCCATATCTAGCCAGACCTAGCCATATCTAGCCATATCTAGCCAGACCTAGCCATATCTAGCCAGACCTAGCCAGACTTAGCCATATCCAGCCAGACTTAGCCATATCCAGCCAGACTTAGCCATATCTAGCCAGACCTAGCCAGACCCACATATACCTAGCCAGACCTAGACATACCTAGCCAGACCTTGCCATATTTAGCCAGACTTAGCCATATCTAGCCAGACCTATCCATATCTAGCCAAATCTAGCCAGACCTAGCCAGACCTAGACATACCTAGCCAGGCCTAGCCAGACCTAGACATATCTAGCCAGACCTAGCCATATCTAGCCAGACCTAGACATATCTAGCCAGACCTAGCCAGACCTAGACATACCTAGCCAGACCTAGCCATATCTAGCCAGACCTAGAAAATCTAGCCAGACCTAGACAGCAATTATTAGGAAATGGAAGACATACAAGACCACTGATAATCTCCCTCGATCTGGGGCTCCATGCAAGATCTCACTCCGTTGGCTCAAAACGATCACAAGAACGGTTAGCAAAAATCCCAGAACCACACGGGGGGACCTAGTGAATGACCTGTAGAGAGCTGGGACCAAAGTAACAAAGCCTACCATCAGTAACACACTACGCCGCCAGGGACTCAAATCCTGCAGTGCCAGATGTGTCCCCCTGCTTAAGCCAGTACATGTCCAGGCCCATCTGAAGTTTGCTCGAGATTTGGAGAATGTCATATTGTCAGATGAAACCAAAATAGAAAGTTTTGGTAAAAACTCAACTCTTCGTGTTTGGAGGACAAAGAATGCTGAGTTGCATCCAAAGAACGCCATACCAACTGTGAATCATGGGGGTGGAAACATCATGCTTTGGGGCTGTTTTTCTGCAAAGGGACCAGGACGACTGATCCGTGTAAAGGAAAGAATAAATGGGGCCATTTATCATGAGATTTTGAGTGAAAACCTCCTTCCATCAGCAAGGGCATTGAAGATGAAACTTGGCTGGGTCTTTCAGCATGACAATGATCCCAAACACATCGCCCGGGCAACGAAGGAGTAGCTTCGTAAGAAGAATTTCAAGGTCCTGGAGTGGCCTAGTCAGTCTCCAGATCTCAACCCCATAGAAAATCTTTGGAGTGAGTTGAAAGTCTGTGTTGCCCAGCAACTGCCCCAAAACATCACTGCTCTAGAGGAGATCTGCATGGAGGAATGGGCCAAAATACCAGCAACAGTGTGTGAAAACCTTGTGAAGACTTACAGAAAACGTTTGACCTCTGTCATTGCCAACAAAGGGTATATAACAAAGTATTGAGATAAACTTTTGTTATTGACTAAATACTTATTTTCCACCATCATTTCCAAATAAATTCATAAAAAATCCTACAATTTGATTTTCTGGATTTTTTTTCTCATTTTGTCGGTCATAGTTGAAGTGTACCTATGAGGA
The DNA here is from genome assembly GCF_034236695.1 of Oncorhynchus nerka. Classification (NCBI taxonomy): domain Eukaryota; kingdom Metazoa; phylum Chordata; class Actinopteri; order Salmoniformes; family Salmonidae; genus Oncorhynchus; species Oncorhynchus nerka. Next base: position 42,270,949 of record NC_088411.1, read on the forward strand.
AAACTTGCAGAACTTGCACAATTGGTGGCTGACTAAATACGTTTTTGCCCCACTGTATATACAGTCCCTCCAGGATTCTATAGTGTTATATACAGTCCCTTCAGGATTCTATAGTGTTATATACAGTCCCTCCATGATTCTATAGTGTTATATACAGTCCCTCCATGATTCTATAGTGTTATATACAGTCCCTTCAGGATTCTATAGTATTATATACAGTCCCTCCAGGATTCTATAGTATTATATACAGTCCCTCCAGGATTCTATAGTATTATATACAGTCCCTACATGATTATATAGTACTATATACAGTCCCTCCAGGAATCTATGGTACTATATATAGTCCCTACATGATTATATAGTGCTATATACAGTCCCTCTAGGATTCTATAGTACTATATACAGTCCCTCCAGGATTCTGCGATCACACAATTGTGAATTCCTGGAGGGACTGTCTATAGTTCATTGTTATTCTCCCCAAAACGCTGTAGCTAATAACAAACATACTGGAGCCTGAATCAAATGTATTAATGATGCAATTTTCCAACTAAGTCTGAACACATACATTGAGTCTTAAACGCCACTCTTTTCCCTATACTGTATGATGCACTTTTACCAGATCCCTAAATATGGAATAAGGTGTCATTGAGTCTTAAACGCCACTCTTTTCCCTGTATGATGCACTTTTACCAGATCCCTAAATATGGAATAAGGTGTCATTGAGTCTTAAACGCCACTCTTTTCCCTATGATGCACTTTTACCAGATCCCTAAATATGGAATAAGGTGTCATTGAGTCTTAAACGCCACTCTTTTCCCTATGATGCACTTTTACCAGATCCCTAAATATGGAATAAGGTGTCATTGAGTCTTAAACGCCACTCTTTTCCCTATATGATGCACTTTTACCAGATCCCTAAATATAGAATAAGGTGTCATGTTGGATGCTCAGACAGGACAAAGGACATACATTCTATACACAGTGAGATATACGCCATAGTCATAGTTTATAGGATTAGATTTTTATGTTTTTTTTTGTTTTGTGAAAACACATTATAGCATTGAGACACGGCTACAGACGCGAACACATAAACAAGCCTAAAGCCTGAATTGGTCCATGAAATAATGTAAATATACAGAAAAAAAAACCCAGCATGCATCAGACTTAACAATGTGCTTTTCTCACTAACAGGTTTATGGTTATAAACGTTCAATATAAACATGAGTAAATCCTGAAATGGTGCATGAAATGAGAGTGACTTTGAAGTGTGTGTGTGTGTGTGTGTGCGTGTGCGTGTGTGTGTGTGTGTGTGTGTGTGTGTGTGTGAAATGAGTGGGACTGTCAAGGCGGTGAAGCTAATCGGCTAGCCAATAATGAAGAAAATTTGAAGAAGAAGGAGTCCTCTCTCTCTCTCTCTCTCTCTCTCTCTCTCTCTCTCTCTCTCTCTCTCTCTCTCTCCCTGGGTGCAGGCTGAAGCTACATGGTGAGAACACACAGACTGGAGGTGTGTGGGTCTCATGCTGGGCATCCTGTGTCCTTCACACAATTGGCAGAACGACACCACGTGAAGCAGTGGTGTGTGTGCAACAGAGCACTGTAGCAAAAGTAGTAAATCAGTAGGTCACACTCTCTCCCCCATGTGGAACACTCCCACTGCCCCAAGGAAGACACACACAGATGGATAGAATAGGACAGGACACACACAGATGGATAGACCAGGACAGGACACACACAGATGGATAGACCAGGACAGGACACACACAGATGGACAGACCAGGACAGGACACACACAGATGGACAGAACAGGACAGGACACACACAGATGGATAGACCAGGACAGGACACACACAGATGGACAGAACAGGACAGGACACACACAGATGGATAGACCAGGACAGGACACACACAGATGGACAGACCAGGACAGGACACACACAGATGGACAGAACAGGACAGGACACACACAGATGGATAGACCAGGACAGGACACACACAGATGGACAGAACAGGACAGGACACACACAGATGGATAGACCAGGACAGGACACACACAGATGGATAGAACAGGACAGGACACACACAGATGGATAGACCAGGACAGAACACACACAGATGGATAGAACAGAACAGGACACACACAGATGGATAGACCAGGACAGGACACACACAGATGGATAGAACACACACATATGGATAGACCAGGACAGAACACACACAGATGGATAGAACAGAACAGGACACACACAGATAGATAGAACAGAACAGGACACACACAGATGGATAGAACAGAACAGGATACACACAGATGGATAGAACAGGACAGGACACACACAGATGGATAGAACATGACAGGACACACACAGATGGATAGAACACTGCAGGACACACACATATGGGTCTTTTTGGGAGAGTTGAATAAAAATGATTTTCTCTGAGCGAGTCGGCCGGAGTGTTTCCGCTTGGCCTCTTTTATCTTTCCCTGGACTGAGAAAAACAGAGCAGCACAGACAGAGAATAAAACATTTAACTGAAGACAGAGCTTTAGATTTAAACACTGCTGTACTTTATAGTGAATCATTTCCACACATTGAAAATTGAGAGCAGTGGGTCAGTCAATGTCACTACTTCCATAAGAACTAAAGCAGAACAAGTCAACAACAACAAACCATCACTACTGTACTATGAATTTGACCACGGCAACCAACCTGAACACAACTACACTGTCACGCCCTGGCCATAGAGAGGCTTTTATTCTCTATTTTGGTTAGGCCAGGGTGTGACTAGGGTGGGCATTCTATGTTCATTTTCTATGTTTTGTATTTCTTTGTTTGGCCGGGTGTGGTTCTCAATCAGAGGCAGCTGTCTATCGTTGTCTCTGATTGAGAACCATACTTAGGTAGCTTTTTCCCACCTGGGTTTTGTGGGTAGTTGATTTCCGTTTTTGTGTTTGCACCAGACTGTTTCGGTTATTCTGTTTGTTATTTTTGTATTCAATGTATTGTATTCAATGTCAATAAAATAACATAAACAAGTACCATGCTTGCGCTTTGGTCCTCTCCTTCTTCTACCAACATCCGTTACATACACTATGTGACTACTATTACCAACAGTGCTGCTGTTACGGGAGAGGAACAGGGAAATGCTAATAGAGGAACAGGGTAATGCTAACAGAGGAACAGGGTCATGCTAACAGAGGAACAGGGTAATGGTAACAGAGGAACAGGGTAATGCTAACAGAGGAACAGGGTAATGATAACAGAGGAACAGAGTAATGCTAACAGAGGAACAGGGTAATGCTAACAGAACCCATAGTGGGGAATCATATCTCTCTCAGCGTTGTTCAAGCAGAAACTGTACAACACAGCTGAATCAATGTGACAGGGTTAAAGACTGGTTTCTACTGCCTTAGACTGTCAAGGGGGCTGGAAGTGACAAACTGAGTTCTTGTCATCCTGTCATACCCACCCCGTCCCTACGGGTTCCACTTCACCACACCACACCTCACCACCACATCTCACTGGACGTTAAACCTAGTCCGGCTCACTTCTTTCCGCATGGAGGATGTTTTTCCCCTCCTAGGTTCCTGCCTTTTAGGGAGTCTTTACTAGCTGTGCTTCTACATTGCTTCCTCGTTGGGGTTTTAGTTAAAAATGAAAAGCACTTCGTGACAACTGCTGATGTAAAAAGGCTTTATGAAATACATTTGATTGATAGCCATTAGATAGCCTTGGGTAAACTCTGTTGTTACAGTAGGTTTTAGGTTAAACACTTTACGTTTTTAATGACAGTTTGAATGCGTGCCCCCATCCACTGCAGGATGTACAGAAGCCTTAAACAGAATCCAACAGTCTCCAGAACCCATCATTTCAACCTAATACACATAGATTTAAATCTGTTCAACACATTGTGGGTTGCAACACTGGGATGTATATTGTTATGTTTGGTCCACTTTAGTAGGAGGTGAAACATAGCCAGCACTATTGTCATGTTTGGTCCACTTTAGTAGGAGTTGAAATGGTGGTGTTATTGCAGGTGTATCAAAATGCTTTGTAGAGAGAGAGAGAGAGAGAGAGAGATCCTTTCAAACAAAAATGTACAGTGCCTTGCGAAAGTATTCGGCCCCCTTGAACTTTGCGACCTTTTGCCACATTTCAGGCTTCAAACATAAAGATAAAAAACTGTATTTTTTTGTGAAGAATCAACAACAAGTGGGACACAATCATGAAGTGGAACGACATTTATTGGATATTTCAAACTTTTTTTAACAAATCAAAAACTGAAAAATTGGGCGTGCAAAATTATTATTATATGTTTGAAGCCTGAAATGTGGCAAAAGGTCGCAAAGTTCAAGAGGGCCGAATACCTTCGCAAGGCACTGTATGTATACTGAACAAAATATAAACGCAACATGCAACAATTTCAAAGGTTTTACAGAGTTCAAATGCTATTACAGTCTAGGTCAGGGACAGGTTGAACATGTCAGTGAAGAGACTTGCCAGTTGGTGAGCCCATGCTCGTAGTACACGTCCTGGTAATCTGTCTGGCCCACGGCTTTGTGAATGTTGACCTCTTTATTAAAGGTCTTACTCACATGAGCTATGGAGAGCGTGATCACACAGTCGTCTGGAACAGCTGGTGTTCTGATGCATGCTTCAGTGTTGCTTGCCGCGAACTGCGCATATAAGTAATTTATCTTGCACAGTTCATATGAGGAAATCCTTTATCCTCATATTTAAAAAAAATGAACATGAAGAATGTTTTTTTATTAATCAATAAATTTGAGTTTAACCATAACATTTGTTGAACCTTTTTCAATTTTTTCCTGGAAACTGAAATTGTAACCAGCTTTGTGTGGCTTGTTTAACTACTTGAGTGTAGGGGGCAGGATTTCCGTTTTTGGCTAAACAACGTACCAATTTGAAACTGCCTATTTCTCGGGACCAGATGCTAGAATATGCATATAATTGCTAGATTAGGATAGAAAACACTTTAAAGTTTCCAAAACTGACAAAATATTGTCTGTGAGTATGACAGAACTGATATTGTAGGCAAAAACCTGAGGAAAATCAAACCAGGGGGTGCTGTTTTTCCTGAAAGCTCTCTGTTCCATTGGATGCCTTGCCTCCATTTAAAGGGATATCAACCAGATTCCTTTTCCTATGGCTTCCTCAAGGTGTCAACAATTTTTAGAAATAGTTTCAGGCTCTTATTTTGAAAAATGAGTGAGAAAGATAACGTTGCGTCAGTGGATAGCTGGGTGTTCACAGAGTTTTGCTTGCACAACAGAGTGGGGCAGCCATTGTCTCTCCCTCTCCTATTGAAAAAGCGACAGTCCTGGATATATATTATTGATTATATATTTTTAAAAACAACCTGAGGATTTGACATGTTTCTGTGGACATTACGGACACTATTTGGAATTTTTGTCTGCGATGTCATGACCACTCGAGCCTGTGGATTTCTGAACATAACGCGCCAAACAAATGGAGGTATTTTGGAAATAAAAATAATCTTTATGAAACAAAATGAACATTTATTGTGTAATTGGGAGTCTCATGAGTGCAAACATCCGAAGATCATCAAAGGTAAGCAATTTAATCTATTGCTTTTCTGACTTTCGTGACCAATCTACTTGGCTGCTAGCTGTTTGTAATATTTTGTCTACTGAGAGAGATGTTCTTACATAAACGCTTGTTATGCTTTCACCAAAAAGCTGGATTGAAATCTGACACGCCAGGTGGATTAACAACAAGCTAAATTGTGTTTTGCTATATTGCACATGTGATTTCATGAAAATTTAATATTTTTAGTAATTTTATTTGAATTTGGCGCTCTGCAATTCAGCGGGTGTTGATGAAAATGATCCCGCTAACGGGATGGGTGCATCAAGAAGTTAAATGAAGTTAAAGCTTTAATATTTAATCATTTTAGCCCCCCAAACTCATAGTCATTATATAAATAGGCACTTGACATTTTTTGGGCTTAGCATTCCAAATAAAATGATTTTAAAAACAAATAATCTATAGTTATTAAAAATTATTATTGTTATTATTTACAATTATTTGCCCCATATACTACCCACCACTATGACCTGTGTGCTCTCATTGGCTGGCCCTCACTACATATCCATCGCCAAACATTAATTGTGGTAAGTTCGTTTATATTGTTTTAGATGTGAAAACCAAGTATGTCTACTTCACCATCCGCCCATTTTATTGGTAAACTACAAGGTAGTGTAAACACTGTATTTTTTTACGATCCAATACGTAATATGGTGCACTTGTCATAACTAGGTTTTAATTCAGAGAGGCTAGAAATGTGATCAAGATCTTCAATGAGACTGTGGGATATAGAAAAAAACTAGAGTCATCATTGTCACTTTTGTTTTTATTCCCTGGATTTCTAACCACTCGGTGTTCTTGTTGAATCTAATTCTAATATCATATAGCATTTCAATGGTCAAAGTAAATAGATATGGAGACCTCAGACAGCCTTGTTTTACTCCTCTTAAAAGCTCAATACTTTCTAAATTACCATTATTTTACATCTGGGGTTGCTGTACATAACTTTAACCCGTTGTATAAGAGATTCACCAAAATTAAAGAATTCCAGGCATTTATATATAAATTATAATCATACTTTATCAAATGCCTTTTCAAAATCTGCTGTGAAGACCAGACCTGGTATCTTCAATATTTCATAATGTTCAATTGTTTCAAGATTCTCTGATCCACCTCTACGCAGACGACACCATTCTGTATACATCTGGCCCTTCTTTGGACACTGTGTTAACAAACTTCCAAATGAGCTTCAACGCCATGCAACACTTTCCGTGTCCTCCAACTGCTTTTAAATGCTAGTATTACTAAGTGCATGCTCTTCAACCGATTGCTGCCCGCACCCTCCCTACCGACTATCATCACTACACTGGACGGTTCTGACCTAGAATATGTGTACAACTACAAATACCTAAATGTCTGGTTAGACTGTAAACTCTCCTTCCAGACTCACATTAATCATCTCCAATCTAAAATGTATTATTTAATTGGCTTCCTATTTCGCAACAAAGCCTCCTTCACTCATGACGCCAAACATACCCTCATAAAACTGACTATCCTACAGATCCTTGACGTCAGCGATGTCATTTACAAATTAGCCCCCAACAGTCTACTCAGCAAACTAGATGTAGTCTATCACAGTGCCATCCGTTTTATCATCAAAGCCCCATATACTACCCACCACTATGACCTGTGTGCTCTCATTGGCTGGCCCTCACTACATATCCATCGCCAAACCCACTGGCTCAAGGTCATCTATAAGTCTTTGCTAGGTAAAGCACCGCCTTATCTCAGCTCACTGGTCACCATAGCAAAACCCACCCATAGCACGCGGTCCAGCAGCTATATTGCACTGGTCATCCCCAAAGCCAACACTTCCCTTGGCCGCCTTTCCTTACAGTTCTCTGAATTCCAGTTCTCTGAATTGAAAAAATCTCTGGAGCTGGAGTCTTATCTCCCTCTCTAACTTTAAGCATCAGCTGTCAGAGCAGCTTACCGATCACTGTACCTGTACACAGCCAATCTGTAAATACACACACAACTACCTCATCCCCATATTATTACTTACCCTCTTGCTCTTTTGCACCCCAGTATCTCTACTTGCATATCATAATATGCACATCTATCACTCCAGTATTAATGCTAAATTGTAATTATTTTCGCCTCTAGGGCCTATTTATTGCCTACCTCGTTGCTCTTCTACATTTGCACACAATGTACATAGATTTTTCTATTTTTATTTTCTTTTGGTGTTATTGACTGTACGTTTGTTTATGTGTAACTCTGTGTTGTTGTTTTTGCCGCACTGCTTTACTTTATCTTGGCCAGGTCGCTGTTGTAAATGAGAACTTGTTCTCAACTGGCCTACCTGGTTAAATAAAGGTGAAATAAAAAATTAAAATAGAAAATAAAAAACCATAGCCTCTCTGTAGTGTCTTTTAGGGAGTCCACCGTAGTTTTCAATATCTTATTTTCCGCTCATATTTCTTCCATCATTTTATGACTGTAATACATCCCTGTTTTTAAGGCCTCAACCTCCAGCAGTAGCCTAGGCAATAGATCCAGTTTTTTTAACTGCTCTCTCATGCAACTGCTCTCTTAACTGCAATGCTCTATCTTCAGGAGACATAGTTATAAAAACCTTCAACGTTAAGTTTGGAATTTCAGACTGCTGCTTTCCTCCCGTTTCGCTCACAGAACTCGAGGTCTTCTCTTGTTCGCTTCCATGTATCCGGTTCTTTTTCGAACATTACAAAATGCTGACACAATATAATAGTTCCAGATTCTCTATATTATTCAGAACGTTTGTTTTTCGTAGTTATCAGCTAATCCTCAGTTTTTGTGATTAATTCGTGGGACAAGCTGTGCCTACCACGCTGCCACCTGTCACGTCATCATCTGTGTTGGATGGATTATCTTGGCAAAGGAGAAATGCACCCTAACAGGGATGTAAATACATTTGTGCACAAACTTTTTGGGGCGTGTGGCACATTTCTGGGATCTTTTATTTCAGCTCATGAAACATGGGACCAACACTTTACATGGTTGTTTTTATACTTTTGTTCAGTGTAGTTTTTATTGAACTCTCCCAAAAAGGCCCATATGTGTGTGTCCTGTTCTGTTCTATCCATCTGTGTGTGTCCTGTTCTATCCATCTGTGTGTGTCCTGTCCTGCTCTATCCATCTGTGTGTGTCCTGTCCTGTTCTATCCATCTGTGTGTATCCTGTTCTGTTCTATCCATCTGTGTGTGTCCTGTTCTATCCATCTGTGTGTGTCCTGTCCTGTTCTATCCATCTGTGTGTGTCCTGTTCTGTTATATCCATCTGTGTGTGTCCTGTCCTGTTCTATCCATCTGTGTGTGTCCTGTCCTGTTCTATCCATCTGTGTGTGTCATGTCCTGTTATATCCATCTGTGTGTGTTCTGTCCTGTTCTATCCATCTGTGTGTGTCCTGTCCTGGTCTATCCATCTGTGTGTGTCCTGTCCTGGTCTATCCATCTGTGTGTGTCCTGTCCTGGTCTATCCATTTGTGTGTGTCCTGGTCTATCCATCTGTGTGTGTCCTGTCCTGGTCTATCCATCTGTGTGTCCTGTCCTGTTCTATCCATCTGTGTGTGTCCTGTCCTGGTCTATCCATCTGTGTGTGTCCTGTCCTGGTCTATCCATTTGTGTGTGTCCTGGTCTATCCATCTGTGTGTGTCCTGTCCTGTTATATCCATCTGTGTGTGTCCTGTCCTGCTCTATCCATCTGTGTGTGTCCTGTCCTGTTCTATCCATCTGTGTGTATCCTGTTCTGTTCTATCCATCTGTGTGTGTCCTGTTCTATCCATCTGTGTGTGTCCTGTCCTGTTCTATCCATCTGTGTGTGTCCTGTTCTGTTATATCCATCTGTGTGTGTCCTGTCCTGTTCTATCCATCTGTGTGTGTCCTGTCCTGTTCTATCCATCTGTGTGTGTCCTGTCCTGTTATATCCATCTGTGTGTGTCCTGTCCTGTTCTATCCATCTGTGTGTGTCCTGTCCTGTTCTATCCATCTGTGTGTCCTGTCCTGGTCTATCCATCTGTGTGTGTCCTGTCCTGGTCTATCCATTTGTGTGTGTCCTGGTCTATCCATCTGTGTGTGTCCTGTCCTGGTCTATCCATCTGTGTGTCCTGTCCTGTTCTATCCATCTGCTGTCCTGTCCTGGTCTATCCATCTGTGTGTCCTGTCCTGGTCTATCCATGTGTGTGTGTCCTGGTCTATCCATCTGTGTGTGTCCTGTCCTGTTCTATCCATCTGTGTGTGTCCTGTCCTGCTCTATCCATCTGTGTGTGTCCTGTCCTGTTCTATCCATCTGTGTGTATCCTGTTCTGTTCTATCCATCTGTGTGTGTCCTGTTCTATCCATCTGTGTGTGTCCTGTCCTGTTCTATCCATCTGTGTGTGTCCTGTTCTGTTATATCCATCTGTGTGTGTCCTGTCCTGTTCTATCCATCTGTGTGTGTCCTGTCCTGTTCTATCCATCTGTGTGTGTCCTGTCCTGTTATATCCATCTGTGTGTCCTGTCCTGTTCTATCCATCTGTGTGTGTCCTGTCCTGTTCTATCCATCTGTGTGTGTCCTGTCCTGGTCTATCCATCTGTGTGTGTCCTGTCCTGGTCTATCCATTTGTGTGTGTCCTGGTCTATCCATCTGTGTGTGTCCTGTCCTGGTCTATCCATCTGTGTGTCCTGTCCTGTTCTATCCATCTGTGTGTGTCCTGTCCTGGTCTATCCATCTGTGTGTGTCCTGTCCTGGTCTATCCATTTGTGTGTGTCCTGGTCTATCCATCTGTGTGTGTCCTGTCCTGTTCTATCCATCTGTGTGTGTCCTGTCCTGCTCTATCCATCTGTGTGTGTCCTGTCCTGTTCTATCCATCTGTGTGTATCCTGTTCTGTTCTATCCATCTGTGTGTGTCCTGTTCTATCCATCTGTGTGTGTCCTGTCCTGTTCTATCCATCTGTGTGTGTCCTGTTCTGTTATATCCATCTGTGTGTGTCCTGTCCTGTTCTATCCATCTGTGTGTGTCCTGTCCTGTTCTATCCATCTGTGTGTGTCCTGTCCTGTTATATCCATCTGTGTGTGTCCTGTCCTGTTCTATCCATCTGTGTGTGTCCTGTCCTGTTCTATCCATCTGTGTGTGTCCTGTCCTGGTCTATCCATCTGTGTGTGTCCTGTCCTGGTCTATCCATTTGTGTGTGTCCTGGTCTATCCATCTGTGTGTGTCCTGTCCTGGTCTATCCATCTGTGTGTCCTGTCCTGTTCTATCCATCTGTGTGTGTCCTGTCCTGGTCTATCCATCTGTGTGTCCTGTCCTGGTCTATCCATGTGTGTGTGTCCTGGTCTATCCATCTGTGTGTGTCCTGTCCTGTTCTATCCATCTGTGTGTGTCCTGTCCTGCTCTATCCATCTGTGTGTGTCCTGTCCTGTTCTATCCATCTGTGTGTATCCTGTTCTGTTCTATCCATCTGTGTGTGTCCTGTTCTATCCATCTGTGTGTGTCCTGTCCTGTTCTATCCATCTGTGTGTGTCCTGTTCTGTTATATCCATCTGTGTGTGTCCTGTCCTGTTCTATCCATCTGTGTGTGTCCTGTCCTGTTCTATCCATCTGTGTGTGTCCTGTCCTGTTATATCCATCTGTGTGTGTCCTGTCCTGTTCTATCCATCTGTGTGTGTCCTGTCCTGTTCTATCCATCTGTGTGTGTCCTGTCCTGGTCTATCCATCTGTGTGTGTCCTGTCCTGGTCTATCCATTTGTGTGTGTCCTGGTCTATCCATCTGTGTGTGTCCTGTCCTGGTCTATCCATCTGTGTGTCCTGTCCTGTTCTATCCATCTGTGTGTGTCCTGTCCTGGTCTATCCATCTGTGTGTGTCCTGTCCTGGTCTATCCATTTGTGTGTGTCCTGGTCTATCCATCTGTGTGTGTCCTGTCCTGTTCTATCCATCTGTGTGTGTCCTGTCCTGCTCTATCCATCTGTGTGTGTCCTGTCCTGTTCTATCCATCTGTGTGTATCCTGTTCTGTTCTATCCATCTGTGTGTGTCCTGTTCTATCCATCTGTGTGTGTCCTGTCCTGTTCTATCCATCTGTGTGTGTCCTGTTCTGTTATATCCATCTGTGTGTGTCCTGTCCTGTTCTATCCATCTGTGTGTGTCCTGTCCTGGTCTATCCATCTGTGTGTGTCCTGTCCTGTTATATCCATCTGTGTGTGTTCTGTCCTGGTCTATCCATCTGTGTGTGTCCTGTCCTGTTCTATCCATCTGTGTGTGTCCTGTCCTGTTCTATCCATCTGTGTGTGTCCTGTCCTGGTCTATCCATTTGTGTGTGTCCTGGTCTATCCATCTGTGTGTGTCCTGTCCTGTTCTATCCATCTGTGTGTGTTCTGTCCTGTTCTATCCATCTGTGTGTGTCTTCCTTGAGGCAGTCGGAGTGTTCTACATGGGGAGAGAGCGTGACCTACTGATTTACTACTTTTGCTATGGCGCTCTGTTGCACACACACACCCACTCGCACACACACAGTGCCCCAGCCTGTCCCTGCCACCACCACCACTCAGAAATCCATTAACACTCAAGGACAGACCGGAGGCCTCGCTAGTGTGTGTGTGTTTGTTCTATGTCTGTGTTTAGGTGTGTGCCTGAATGTGTCTCACTCTCAACACCTTCCAGTAAATAACCTCTCCTCTCCTCCCGCTGTCTTTTATTTACAACCTTCAGAGCAGAGTAGACCGACAGAGGAAAGCGACAACAACAACATGGATAACAGCGAATGAGTCATGCTTTTCCTTCTTTTTCTACACCATTGAATCTTTGTATTATAGATGCTAGTTAGATGGTATTATGTTAGTATTGTAGTTTCTAGAAAGTATTATATTAGTATTAAAGTTGCAAGATATTATTATATTAGTATTATAGTTGCTAGATAGTATTATATTAGTATTATAGTTGCTAGATAGTATTATGTTAATTGTATAGTTTCTAGAAAGTATTATATTAGTATTATAGTTGCTAGATAGTATTATATTAGTATTATAGTTGCTAGATAGTATTATATTAGTATTATAGTTTCTAGATAGATAGTATTATAGTTGCTAGATAGATAGTATTAAGCTAGTATTATAGTTGCTAGATAGATAGTATTATGTTAGTATTATAGTTGCTAGATAGTATTATATTAGTATTATAGTTGCTAGATAGTATTATATTAGTATTATAGTTTCTAGATAGATAGTATTATAGTTGCTAGATAGATAGTATTATGCTAGTATTATAGTTGCTAGATAGATCATATTATGCTAGTATTATAGTGTCACGCCTTGGTCTTAGTATTTTGTGTTTTTTTTATTTATTTGGTCAGGCCAGGGTGTGACATGGGTTTATTTTGTGGTGTGTTTTTGTATTGGGGTTTTAGTAGGTATTGGGATTGTGGCTGAGTAGGGTTGTCTAGGAAAGTCTATGGTTGCCTTGAGGCGGTTCTTAATCAGAGGCAGGTGATTATCGTTGTCTCTGATTGGGAACCATATTTAGGCAGCCATATTCTTTGAGTGTTTCGTGGGTGATTGTTCCTGTCTCTGTGTTTGTAGTCACCAGATAGGCTGTATAGGTTTTCACATTCCGTTTGTTGTTTTTGTATTGTTTGTGTTTTTTCATTATTAAAGATGTATCGAACTAACCACGCTGTATTTTGGTCCGACTCTCCTTCGACGGAAGAAAGCCGTTACAGAATCACCCACCACACCAGGACCAAGCAGCGTGGTGACAGGCAGCGACAGCAGAAGCAGCGAAAGGAGGAATGGACATGGGAAGACGTTTTGGATGGCAAAGGTTGTTACACTTGGGAGGAGATACTGGCTGGAAGAGATCGCCTCCCATGGGAACAGGTGGAGGCACTTAGGAGAGCAGAGGCAGCCGGAGAGAGGAGCCGACGATACGAGGGAACACGGTTGGCAAGGAAGCCCGAAAGTCAGCCCCAAAAATTTATTGAGGGGGGGCTCAGGGAGAGTGTGGCAGAGTCAGGGTTCAGACCTGAGCCAACTCCCCCTGTTTATTGTGAGGAGCAGCGATCACAGGACTTCTGGACTTGGGAGGAGATATTGGACGGAAAAGGACCCTGGGCACAGCCTGGTGAATATCGACGCCCCAAAGAAGAACTGGAGGCGGCGAAAGCGGAGAGGCACTGGTATGAAGAGACAGCACGGCGACGTGGATGGAAGCCCAAGAGTCAGCCCCAAAAATGTATTGGGGGGAGGCTCACAGGGAGTATGGCTACGCCAGGTAGGAGACCAGTGCTAACTTCCTGTGCTTACCGGGGGGCTAAAGAGACCGGGCAGGCACCGTGTTATGCTATTGAGCGCACGGTGTCTCCAGTGCGGGTGCATAGCCCGGTGCGGTACATACCAGCTCTTCGTATTGGCCGGGCTAGAGTGGGCATCGAGCCAGGTAAGGTTGGGCAGGCTCGGTGCTCAAGAGCTCCAGTGCACCTGCACGGTCCGGTCTATCCAGTGCCACCACCACACACCAGTCCTCCGGTGGCAGCTCCCTGCACCAGGCTTCCTGTGCGTGTCCTCGGTCCAGTACCACCAGTGCCAGCACCACGCACCAGGCCTTCAGTGCGCCTCGCCTGTCTAGCGCTATCAGAGCCTTCCTCCTCTCCAGCACTGCCGGAGTCTCCCGCCTGTTCAGCGCAGCCAGAGCCTTCCTCCTCTACAGCGCTGCCGGAGCCTCCCGCCTGTTCAGCGCAGCCAGAGCCTTTCTCCTCTCCTGTGCTGCCGGAGCCTCCCGCCTGTTCAGCGCAGCCAGAGCCTTTCCCCTCTCCTGTGCTGCCGGAGCCTCCCGCCTGTTCAGCGCAGCCAGAGCCTTTCTCCTCTCCTGTGCTGCCGGAGCCTCCCGCCTGTTCAGCGCTGTCGGAGCCTTTCACCTCTCCTACGCTGCCGGAGCCTCCCGCCTGTTCAGCGCTGTCGGAGCCTTTCACCTCTCCTGTGCTGCCGGAGCCTCCCGCCTGTTCAGCGCTGTCGGAGCCTTTCACCTCTCCTGTGCTGCCGGAGCCTCCCGCCTGTTCAGCGCTGCAAGAGCCTTCCTCCTCTACAGCGCTGCTGGAGTCTCCTGTTAGTATTATAGTTGCTAGATAGATAGTATTGTTCGTATTTTAGTTGCTAGATAGATAGTATTATGTTAGTATTATAGTTGCTAGATAGATAGTATTATAGTTGCTAGATAGATAGTATTATAGTTGCTAGATAGATAGTATTATGTTAGTATTATGGTTGCTAGATATATAGTATTATAGTTGCTTGATAGATAGTATTATGTTAGTATTATAGTTGCTAGATAGATAGTATTATGTTAGTATTATGGTTGCTAGATATATAGTTTTATGTTAGTATTATAGTCGCTAGATAGATAGTATTATATTAGTATTATAGTTGCTAGATAGATAGTATTATAGTTGCTAGATAGATAGTATTATGCTAGTATTATAGTTGCTACATAGATAGTATTATAGTTGCTACATTGATAGTATTATGTTAGTATTATAGTTGCTAGATAGATAGTATTATGTTAGTATTATAGTTGCTAGATAGATAATATTATGTTAGTTTTATAGTTGCTAGGTACATAGTATTATAGTTGCTAGATAGATAGTATTATAGTTGCTAGATAGATAGTATTATGTTAGTATTATGGTTGCTATATATATAGTATTAAGTTAGTATTATAGTTGCTAGATAGATAGTATTATATTAGTATTATAATTGCTAGATATATAGTATTATGTTAGTATTATAGTTGCTAGATAGATAGTAGTATGTTAGTATTATAGTTGCTAGATAGATAGTATTATGTTAGTATTATAATTGCTAGATACATAGTATTATAGTTGCTAGATAGATAGTATTATAGTTGCTAGATAGATAGTATTATGTTAGTATTATGGTTGCTATATATATAGTATTAAGTTAGTATTATAGTTGCTAGATAGATAGTATTATATTAGTATTATAATTGCTAGATATATAGTATTATATTAGTATTATAGTTGCTAGATAGATAGTATTATGTTAGTATTATAGTTGCTAGATATATAGTATTATGTTAGTATTATAGTTGCTAGATACATAGTATTATGCTAGTATTATAGTTGCTAGATAGATAGTATTATAGTTGCTAGGTAGATAGTATTATGCTAGTATTATAGTTGCTAGATAGATAGTATTATGTTAGTATTATAGTTTCTAGATAGATAGTATTATAGTTGCTAGATATATAATATTATGCTAGTATTATAGTTGCTAGATATATAGTATTATAGTTGCTAGATACATAGTATTATATTAGTATTATAGTTGCTAGATAGATAGTATTATAGTTGCTAGATAGATAGTATTATGTTAGTATTATAGTTGCTAGATAGATAGTATTATGTTAGTATTATAGTTGCTAGATACATAGTATTATGCTAGTATTATAGTTGCTAGATAGATAGTATTATAGTTGCTAGGTAGATAGTATTATGCTAGTATTATAGTTGCTAGATAGATAGTATTATGTTAGTATTATAGTTTCTAGATAGATAGTATTATAGTTGCTAGATATATAATATTATGCTAGTATTATAGTTGCTAGATATATAGTATTATAGTTGCTAGATACATAGTATTATATTAGTATTATAGTTGCTAGATAGATAGTATTATAGTTGCTAGATAGATAGTATTATAGTTGCTAGATAGATAGTATTATGTTAGTATTATGGTTGCTAGATATATAGTATTATAGTTGCTTGATAGATAGTATTATATTAGTATTATAGTTGCTAGATAGATAGTATTATGTTAGTATTATGGTTGCTAGATATATAGTATTTTGTTAGTATTATAGTTGCTAGATAGATAGTATTATATTAGTTTTATAGTTGCTAGATAGATAGTATTATAGTTGCTAGATAGATAGTATTATAGTTGCTAGATACATAGTATTATATTAGTATTATAGTTGCTAGATAGATAGTATTATAGTTGCTAGATAGATAGTATTATGTTAGTATTATGGTTGCTAGATATATAGTATTATAGTTGTTCGATAGATAGTATTATGTTAGTAATATAGTTGCTAGATAGATAGTATTATGTTAGTATTATGGTTGCTAGATATATAGTATTATAGTTGTTCGATAGATAGTATTATGTTAGTATTATAGTTGCTAGATAGATAGTATTATGTTAGTATTATGGTTGCTAGATATATAGTATTATGTTAGTATTATGGTTGCTAGATATATAGTTTTATGTTAGTATTATAGTCGCTAGATAGATAGTATTATATTAGTATTATAGTTGCTAGATAGATAGTATTATAGTTGCTAGATAGATAGTATTATGTTAGTATTATAGTTGCTAGATAGATAGTATTATAGTTGCTAGATAGATAGTATTATGTTAGTATTATAGTTGCTAGATAGATAGTATTATAGTTGCTAGATAGATAGTATTATAGTTGCTAGATAGATAGTATTATGTTAGTATTATAGTTGCTAGATAGATAGTATTATAGTTGCTAGATAGATAGTATTATGTTAGTATTATGGTTGCTAGATATATAGTTGTAACGGCTTTCTTGTGGATAAGGAGAGTCGGACCAAAATGCAGCGTGATGATGATTCATGATATTTTAATGAAGGAAAAAACTATACATGAAGAAACTACAAAATAATGAAATGTGAAAACCGAAACAGCCCTATCTGGTGCAAACACAAAGACAGGAACAATCACCCACAAAACACTCAAAGAATATGGCTGCCTAAATATGGTTCCCAATCAGAGACAACGAAAATCACCTGCCTCTGATTAAGAACCGCCTCAAGGCAACCATAGACTTTCCTAGACAACCCTACTCAGCCACAATCCCAATACCTACTAAAACCCCAATACAAAACACACCACAAAAACCCATGTCACACCCTGGCCTGACCAAATAAATGAAGACAAACATACTATACTTCTACCAGGACGTGACACTAGTATTATAATAGCTAGATAGATAGTATTATGTTAGTATTATAGTTGCTAGATAGATAGTGTTATATTAGTATTATAGTTGCTAGATAGATACTTTTATAGTTGCTAGATAGATAGTATTATGTTAGTATTATAGTTGCTAGATAGATAGTATTATATTAGTATTATAGTTGCTAGATAGATAGTATTATAGTTGCTAAATAGATAGTATTATGTTAGTATTATAGAACAGAAGCTTGACTTCTTGCCTGTCTACCCAAACTTATTGGTCCAGAAAAACGCTACGCCACGCCCACAGATGTCAGTTCCTTCTCCGAAATAAATCTGGATCTGAGTACCTCCCTGAATTTTTATGGAACGCAAACACATTCTAAACGTTCTGATTGGTCCCAGAAACCAATGGGTTGGGCCAGAGCCAGAACAAAGGTAGGTAAAAGTGACATTTTGAACATATCCCGTTGGCCTTGATACACTGATTGCTTAGAGATGGTCCGATCGCTGATGGCTTTGTTTTGATGTCACCACAAATGACTTGAACGATGTCTGAAGTATCGTCATCATTATTTCGATTTTTTTTAACCTATTTTGACAGTGAGTCAATGCTGAGATCAAAGTCTCTTTTCCAGATGAGACCTGTATAGCACAACAATACAATAAACACATTAAACTACACATTAATATACACATTCATATGCCCAAAATTACACGAAAATCAGAACACAATCATTAAGAAAACGGACACTTTCTTCAATAAAAAAGATGCCCCTAATAACCGAAGAGACACCAATTTTCCTAAAATGTTAAACTGCATTGTAGATCATTCCACATGCAAGACACAATGAAACCAATGGCTGATCAACCTAACTCTCTAGACACGAAAGGAGTCTCCAGAGTTAACCAACCCTGTGAACAGGTTTTCTAACTTGTCATTTTAAATCTTAACAGTGATGTTAGGTAAGCCAGAAGTTTGTGGAGCAGGGCTTTGCAAACAAAAAGAGCTTAATGATGTGATCTATGTAACTTCAAAGAGGTCCAGACAACCTTTTGGTAAAGAATACAGTAATGACTAATAAAACTTTCTCCTGTGATAAAACGAAGGGCGCTATGAATAACGGCATCCAGGGGTTTAAGA
The DNA here is from genome assembly GCF_034236695.1 of Oncorhynchus nerka. Classification (NCBI taxonomy): domain Eukaryota; kingdom Metazoa; phylum Chordata; class Actinopteri; order Salmoniformes; family Salmonidae; genus Oncorhynchus; species Oncorhynchus nerka. Next base: position 42,289,665 of record NC_088411.1, read on the forward strand.
GTAGAGGCAGTTTTCCAGAATTTAGGTTTCCATTACATAATAATCTGATTTAGCCTTTCTTGTCACACCCTGATCTGTTTCACCTGTCTTTGAGATTGTCTCCACCCTCTTCCAGGTGTCGCCCATCTTCCCCATTATCCCCTGTGTATTTATACCTGTGTTCTCTGTTTGTCTGTTGCCAGTTCATCTTTTCTGTCAAGTCAACCAGCGTTTTTTTTAAATATTCAGCTCCTCCTTTTTCCCCAGTCTCTCTTTTCTCGTCCTCCTGGTTTTGACCCTTGCCTGTTCTAACCCTGAGCCCGCCCGCCTGACCACTCTGCCTGCCCCTGACCCTGAGCCTGTGGTCCTGTACCTTTGCCCCTGTTGCTGTAATAAACATTGTTACTTCGACACTGTCTGCATCTGGGTCTTACCTTTATCCGGACTCTTTCTGATATGTCTTGCACAGTGATTCCTCAGTTGCTTAAAAGCTTGCCAGTCCGGGCCTAAGCCTGTGTTCCTGGCCTTGACCCAAGCATCATCTCTTTTATGAATGACTTCTGATAATTCTGGAGTGTACCAGGCATTCGATCAACCTTTAACCCATAATTTTTATGAAAGGAGCATGACTATCTACCGTAGTATTGAAGACATCTGCAAAAAGGCTCGAAGCTAAATCAGGTTCAGGAATAAGCTGAAATAAAATCAAGATCACTAAAATATAGAGCATGTAAAAAAAGTATGTTCACTGAAGTTTTTAAAGTTCCTCTTTCTGATGTCACAAGGCTTAGATATTTGTCTTCTCAAATATCTGACATAAACAACTGGGCAGTGGTCACGGGCTCCCGAGTGGCAGAGCAGTCTAAGGCACTGCATCCCAGTGCTAGAGGCCTCACTACAGACCCTGGTTTTATTCCAGGCTGTATCACAAGCGGCCGTGATTGGGAGTCCCATAGGGCGACGCACAATTGGCCCTGCGACGTCCGGGTTAGGTTTTGGTCGGGGTAGGCCGTCATCGTATAATAAGAATTTGTTCTCAGCTGACTTGCCTAGTTAAATAAAGGTTAACTAAATAAAATATATATATATATATATTGGGAGAAGACACCAGTAGAAAGATATTTCTCTGGTGTATTCGTTAAGATAAGATCAATCAGAGTTGACTTTGATGGATATTTAAGGTTGGGCCGTGTAGACTTAGTCACCATCTGGTTTAGATCATCATGTCTTTTAGATTTTCTGATCCTAATTTAAGTCACCCAGGATAATAACTTCTGATTGAGTGAAAGAAGATAACAAAATAGTTATTAACTCCTCGACGGTTAGTCGAAGGAGGACGGTAAGACCCCATAACAGCTATGGATACATAGATTAGCAAAATAATTATGTTTGTCATCAGGCAACTTGACTTTTTTACTTTAAATGCAATTGTATAGCATATTATTTTTCAGTCTAACACCCCTTAACTGGCCTAGTTCCACATTGATCATGGGAATGGTAGAGGGACAGGCAGCATGGCTGGTGTGTGGAGCTGTGGAGAACTGTGGAGCTTCAGAGCCCAGAGTGATGCAGTGGTGATGAAAGCCATTACAGGCAGCATCACAGCTGGGCTTCTGCCTCGACCGCCATGCAACCCCACCTGGATCTCCTGGACGACCCCAACCTAGCCCTTGACACTGCCCTTGCCAGTCACCCAGAGAAATGAGGAGTGAAATGAGGATAGGAGGGGAGGGGAGGGGAGGGGGCAATCAAGGTTTCCTCAGGCAAGGAGCTCAGAGTATGCTGCTTTGTGAAGATCACTGAGAATCACCCTCATATCCGACAGTCTAAGGGTGCATCAATCCCACAAACAAACACTTGCACGTAAGTATGCATGCACACATGCACTCACACGCTGCAGGTGAACTATGGCATGGTTTGAAAGAGAGTTTTAACTTCTTACAGAGAAATGAAGGATGCTATACCATATGTAGAGTAGATAGCAGAAATGTTTCCATATACGAATCATTAGATGAGTCATAGTACACACTTTCGTGTGTGTGTGTTTTTGGTTTTACCATCCTTGTGGGGACCAGAACACTATATTGCCCACCAAACTCATCACTAAGCTAAGGTCCCATGAACTGAACACCTCCTTCTGCAACTGGATCCTGGACTTCCTGATAGGTCATGCCCCCGTGACGGTAGACAACAACACATCCGTCACGCTGACCTTCAACACGGAGGCCCCCCTCAGGGGCGTCGGCTTAAACTTCGAACACACCGACAGCGTCATTGCGAAAAAATATTACGCAGCATCGTCAGGAATTGTTTTTGCAACCAAGTTCAACATTCTCCTTCTGCTACCATTTCTGTCAAGCCGTCCACGCATATGGTTTGACACGTACAGTTCGATAAACCGAGCGTATGCACCACACAGAACGCACTGCAACTGCCTCTGCAACGAAATGCTGCGTTTCGTTTGAAATGAACGTAATTCTGGTGCACCAAAATACAATTACGCTGTTGGTGTGTTCGAAGCGTTAGTCCCCTCCGGTACCTCCTGTTCCCCCACAACTGCGTGGCACGATTCTAACACCATCATTACGTTTGCCAACGACACGCCGGTGGCCTGATCACCGGAAACAATAAGACCCCCTATAGGGAGGATGTCAGACACAGCAAACCTCTCCCTCAACGTCTGTAATAAAAAAGAGCGGATCGTGGACTACAGGAAATGGAGGGCCGAGCACGCCCCCATTCACATCGAGATCTTCAAGTTCCTCGGTGTCCACATCACTAAGGATCTATCAATGTCCAAAACAAAGTCATGAAAAGGGCACGACAACGCTTCTTCCCCCTCAAGAGGCCCAACACTCTCATGACGCTCAACATTCTCAAGAGGCCCGCTCAACATTTTCAAGAGGCCCGCTCAACATTTTCAAGAGGCACGCTCAACAAACTCAAGAGGCTCAACATTCACACACACACACACACAATCCCACCTCACTACATACCCTGCTAATATTGTCTATTATCTATCCTGTTGCCTAGTCACTTTATCCTTACATATGTGTACAGTACATTTCCCACCTCAATGACCTCGTAGCCCTGCACATTGACTCAGTACTGGTACTTCCTGTATATAGCCATGTTATTACCTCGTACCCATGCACATTGACTCAGTACTGGTACTTCCTGTATATAGCCATGTTATTACCTCGTATCCGTGCACATTGACTCAGTACTGGTACTCCCTGTATATAGCCATGTTATTACCTCGTACCCCTGCACATTGACTCAGTACTGGTACTCCCTGTATATAGCCATGTTATTACCTGGTACTCCCTGTATATAGCCATGTTATTACCTGATAGTCCTGTATATAGCCTTGCTATTACCTAGTGCTCCCTGTATATAGCCATGTTATTACCTGATAGTCCTGTATATAGCATTGCTATTACCTAGTACTCCCTGTATATAGCCATGTTATTACCTGGTATTCCTGTATATAGCCATGTTATTACCTGATAGTCCTGTATATAGCTATGTTATTACCTGGAATTCCTGTATATAGCCATGTTATTACCTGGTATTCCTCTATATAGCCATGTTATTACCTGGTACCCCTGGACATTGACTCAGTACTGGTACTCCCTTTATATAGCCATGTTATTACCTGGTATTCATGTATATAGTCATATGTATTACCTGGTACCCCTTGCAACATTGACACAGTACTGGCACTACATACAGAGAGTACCATGTTATTATCTACTCCCTATACGTATATAGCCATGTTATTATCTTCTCCCTATACGTATATAGCCATGTTATTATCTTATCCCTATACGTATATAGCCATGTTATTATCTTCTCCCTATACGTATATAGCCATGATATTCTTACTGTTTATGTTCATTCGTTACTCACTATTTCACGACTTTAGATTTGTTTTCATTTTATATCTCATCTGCGGTGCTGGAAAATGAGCTGTTAGTAAGCCTGACACTGTTGTCGACAAAACGATTTTATTTCAACTGGAGTATAATTGTTCCGAGGTCAGATTCATGACCTCGTATTAATCAATGATGTATATAAACCCTGGATTGCTGATGCTATGTAGTGGGCCATTGAGAGGCTTTGAAGCCACCGGTCGGCCATATTGGCTCTCCCATGTAGGAGCTGTTCTCCATAGGAATGAATGGAATTCTACAGTATTTCAATTACATTTTCAATTAAATGTATTTAAAGGACAAAAATTAAATGTATTTAAGTATTTTTTTTTGTTGTTGTAGTGGAACCAGTAACATTAGTAATCTTAAAATCTAAATTCTCTAAGGAAAATGTTTAAATATATTTTTTTCATTCATTTTTTTTAAATTTTAGCTCACATAATGTAAATTTAAAGTATGCATTAAGGTGTTTTTAATATAAGAAATGTGTACAAAAAATAATCATTAATAAATACATTTTTATACCTTACAAAATATTTGTTGCAATGATGGGGGAGTACCAAGATGGAGGATCTGTGGATTCTAAACAGCAGCTCCTATCAGTCTTTGAGTGTATATATAAATCGTTGGTATTAATACACTGTGTCAGGGCAGTGCTGTGTGTGTGTGTGTGTGTGTGTGTGTGTGTGTGTGTGTGTGTGTGTGTGTTTCAGGGCAGAGTCCTTGGAGGAGAGCAACAACAACAACAACAGGTAATTGCTTCGGTCAGGGCCAGGGGCACACACGTATGCACGTAAAGGCATACACACACATACACAGAGCCACTGTAACTGAAGTAAAGAGACAAATTACGTTTCAAATCATATTTGTCACAGTTGACATTCTTTGTGATGACTGTCTCTTTAGAACTTAGGTTCTGACAGAGTGGAAAACTAACAGACAACTAGTCAAACACATTGAAAAACTAACAGACAACTAGTCAAACACAGTGGAAAACTAACAGTCAACTAGTCAAACACAGTGGAAAACTAACAGTCAACTAGTCAAACACAGTGGAAAACTAACAGACAACTAGTCAATCACAGTGGAAAACTAACAGACAACTAGTCAAACACAGTGGAAAACTAACAGACAACTAGTCAATCACAGTGGAAAACTAACAGACAACTAGTCAAACACAGTGGAAAACTAACAGACAACTAGTCAAACACAGTGGAAAACTAACAGACAACTAGTCAATCACAGTGGAAAACTAACAGACAACTAGTCAATCACAGTGGAAAACTAACAGACAACTAGTCAAACACAGTGGAAAACTAACAGACAACTAGTCAATCACAGTGGAAAACTAACAGACAACTAGTCAAACACAGTGGAAAACTAACAGACAACTAGTCAATCACAGTGGAAAACTAACAGACAACTAGTCAAAGCTCAAACCACGATTATTCACCCGATGAGTTAAACAGCTGCAAAGACAAAGACATGTTTACACAAGCCCATATATTTACACCTTCCTATTATGGTGAGTCTGCTCCCTGCACATCTGGACAGCCAATAAGGCTCTGTTGCTAGACAGGAAATGAGTGACACCTAATTCTTTCTGCCTTCACCTGACCTCACCTAGGACCAAATTCCTCACTCCTCCCCAACTCACGGCTGTCCTACCTTATCTGTTGACTGAATGAGGCCCTTCTCCTCTCCATAGAATACCTGAGATTAAACAATAAAATGTTCTTCCTGCACTGAAATCAAATATTATTTGTCAACAGGTATTTCACTGTAAAAACTTACTTGCAAGCCCTTAATTAACCAACAATGTAGTTTTAAGAAAAATACCTAAACAAAACAAGAAATAAAGTAATAAATCATTAAAGAGCAGCAGTACAATAACAATAGCGAGGCTACAATATATACAGGGTATTACGGTACAGAGTCAATGTGGAGGCTATATACAGGGTATTACGGTACAGAGTCAATGTGGAGGTTATATACAGGGTATTACGGTACAGAGTCAATGTGGAGGCTATATACAGGGAATTACGTTACAGAGTCAATGTAAGGCTATATACAGGGTATTACGGTACAGAGTCCATTTGGAGGCTATATACAGGGGGTACTGGTACAGCGTCAATGTGGAGGCTACATACAGGGTATTATGGTACAGAGTCAATGTGGAGGCTATATACAGGGTATTACGGTACAGAGTCAATGTGGAGGCTATATACAGGGGTATTACGGTATAGAGTCAATGTGGAGGTTATATACAGGGTATTACGGTACAGAGTCAATGTGGAGGCTATATACAGGGTATTACGTTACAGAGTCAATGTAAGGCTATATACAGGGTATTACGGTACAGAGTCCATTTGGAGGCTATATACAGGGTATTACGATACAGAGTCAATGTGGAGGCTATATACAGGGTATTACGGTACAGAGTCAATGTGGAGGCTATATACAGGGTGTTACGGTACAGAGTCAATGTGGAGGCTATATACAGGGGGTACCGGTACAGAGTCAATGTGGAGGCTATATACAGGGGGTACTGGTACAGCGTCAATGTGGAGGCTATATACAGGGTATTATGGTACAGCGTCAATGTGGAGGCTATATACAGGGGGTACTGGTACAGAGTAAATGTGGAGGTTATATACAGGGTATTACGGTACAGAGTCAATGTGGAGGCTATATACAGGGTATTACGTTACAGAGTCAATGTGGAGGCTATATACAGGGGGTACTGGTACAGCGTCAATGTGGAGGCTATATACAGGGTATTATGGTACAGCGTCAATGTGGAGGCTATATACAGGGGTACTGGTACAGAGTCAATGTGGAGGCTATATACAGGGGTACGGTAAAGAGTCAATGTGGAGGCTATATACAGGGGGTACCGGTACAGAGTCAATGTGGAGGCTATATACAGGGGGTACCGGTACAGAGTCAATGTGGAGGCTATAAACAGGGGGTACCGGTACAGAGTCAATGTGGAGGCTATATACAGGGGGTACTGGTACAGAGTCAATGTGGAGGATATATACAGGGGGTACCGGTAAAGAGTCAATGTGGAGGCTATATACAGGGGGTACCGGTACAGAGTCAATGTGGAGGCTATATACAGGGGGTACTGGTACAGAGTCAATGTGGAGGATATATACAGGGGGTACCGGTAAAGAGTCAATGTGGAGACTATATACAGGGGGTACCGGTACAGAGTCAATGTGGAGGCTATATACAGGGTATTACGTTACAGAGTCAATGTAAGGCTATATACAGGGTATTACGTTACAGAGTCAATGTAAGGCTATATACAGGGTATTACGGTACAGAGTCCATGTGGAGGCTATATACAGGGGGTACTGGTACAGCGTCAATGTGGAGGCTACATACAGGGTATTATGGTACAGAGTCAATGTGGAGGCTATATACAGGGTATTACGGTACAGAGTCAATGTGGAGGCTATATACAGGGTATTACGGTATAGAGTCAATGTGGAGGTTATATACAGGGTATTACGGTACAGAGTCAATGTGGAGGCTATATACAGGGGGTACCGGTACAGAGTCAATGTGGAGGCTATATACAGGGGGTACTGGTACAGCGTCAATGTGGAGGCTATATACAGGGTATTATGGTAAGGGGTACCGGTACAGAGTCAATGTGGAGGCTATATACAGGGGTACCGGTACAGAGTCAATGTGGAGGCTATATACAGGGGTACTGGTACAGAGTCAATGTGGAGGCTATATACAGGGGTACCGGTACAGAGTCAATGTGGAGGCTATATACAGGGGTACCGGTACAGAGTCAATGTGGAGGCTATATACAGGGGTACCGGTACAGAGTCAATGTGGAGGCTATATACAGGGAGTACCGGTACAGAGTCAATGTGGAGGCTATATACAGGGGGTACCGGTACAGAGTCAATGTGGAGGCTATATACAGGGGTACCGGTACAGAGTCAATGTGGAGGCTATATACAGGGGTACCGGTACAGAGTCAATGTGGAGGCTATATACAGGGGTACCGGTACAGAGTCAATGTGGAGGCTATATACAGGGGTACCGGTACAGAGTCAATGTGGAGGCTATATACAGGGGGTACCGGTACAGAGTCAATGTGGAGGCTATATACAGGGGTACCGGTACAGAGTCAATGTGGAGGCTATATACAGGGGGTACCGGTACAGAGTCAATGTGGAGGCTATATACAGGGGGTACCGGTACAGAGTCAATGTGGAGGCTATATACAGGGTGTACCGGTACAGAGTCAATGTGGAGGCTATATACAGGGTATTACGGTACAGAGTCAATGTGGAGGCTATATACAGGGGTATTACGGTACAGAGTCAATGTGGAGGCTATATACAGGGGTACCGGTACAGAGTCAATGTGGAGGCTATATACAGGGGTACTGGTACAGAGTCAATGTGGAGGCTATATACAGGGTATTACGGTACAGAGTCAATGTGGAGGCTATATACAGGGGTACTGGTACAGAGTCAATGTGGAGGCTATATACAGGGGTACCGGTACAGAGTCAATGTGGAGGCTATATACAGGGGTACCGGTACAGAGTCAATGTGGAGGCTATATACAGGGGTACCGGTACAGAGTCAATGTGGAGGCTATATACAGGGGTACCGGTACAGAGTCAATGTGGAGGCTATATACAGGGGTACTGGTACAGAGTCAATGTGGAGGCTATATACAGGGGTACCGGTACAGAGTCAATGTGGAGGCTATATACAGGGGTACCGGTACAGAGTCAATGTGGAGGCTATATACAGGGGTACTGGTACAGAGTCAATGTGGAGGCTATATACAGGGTACCGGTACAGAGTCAATGTGGAGGCTATATACAGGGGGTACCGGTACAGAGTCAATGTGGAGGCTATATACAGGGGTACCGGTACAGAGTCAATGTGGAGGCTATATACAGGGGTACCGGTACAGAGTCAATGTGGAGGCTATATACAGGGGTACCGGTACAGAGTCAATGTGGAGGCTATATACAGGGGTACCGGTACAGAGTCAATGTGGAGGCTATATACAGGGGTACCGGTACAGAGTCAATGTGGAGGCTATATACAGGGGTACCGGTACAGAGTCAATGTGGAGGCTATATACAGGGGTACCGGTACAGAGTCAATGTGGAGGCTATATACAGGGGTACCGGTACAGAGTCAATGTGGAGGCTATATACAGGGGTACCGGTACAGAGTCAATGTGGAGGCTATATACAGGGGTACCGGTACAGAGTCAATGTGGAGGCTATATACAGGGGTACCGGTACAGAGTCAATGTGGAGGCTATATACAGGGGTACCGGTACAGAGTCAATGTGGAGGCTATATACAGGGTGTACGGTACAGAGTCAATGTGGAGGCTATATACAGGGTGTTACGGTACAGAGTCAATGTGGAGGCTATATACAGGGTATTACGGTACAGAGTCAATGTGGAGGCTATATACAGGGGTACCGGTACAGAGTCAATGTGGAGGCTATATACAGGGGTACTGGTACAGAGTCAATGTGGAGGCTATATACAGGGTATTACGGTACAGAGTCAATGTGGAGGCTATATACAGGGGTACTGGTACAGAGTCAATGTGGAGGCTATATACAGGGAGTACCGGTACAGAGTCAATGTGGAGGCTATATACAGGGGTACCGGTACAGAGTCAATGTGGAGGCTATATACAGGGGTACCGGTACAGAGTCAATGTGGAGGCTATATACAGGGGTACCGGTACAGAGTCAATGTGGAGGCTATATACAGGGGTACCGGTACAGAGTCAATGTGGAGGCTATATACAGGGGTACCGGTACAGAGTCAATGTGGAGGCTATATACAGGGGTACCGGTACAGAGTCAATGTGGAGGCTATATACAGGGGTACCGGTACAGAGTCAATGTGGAGGCTATATACAGGGGGTACCGGTACAGAGTCAATGTGGAGGCTATATACAGGGGTACTGGTACAGAGTCAATGTGGAGGCTATATACAGGGTATTACTGGTACAGAGTCAATGTGGAGGCTATATACAGGGGTACTCGGTACAGAGTCAATGTGGAGGCTATATACAGGGGGTACCGGTACAGAGTCAATGTGGAGGCTATATACAGGGGTACTGGTACAGAGTCAATGTGGAGGCTATATACAGGGTATTACGGTACAGAGTCAATGTGGAGGCTATATACAGGGGTACTGGTACAGAGTCAATGTGGAGGCTATATACAGGGTATTACGGTACAGAGTCAATGTGGAGGCTATATACAGGGTATTACGGTACAGAGTCAATGTGGAGGCTATATACAGGGTATTACGGTACAGAGTCAATGTGGAGGCTATATACAGGGGTACTGGTACAGAGTCAATGTGGAGGCTATATACAGGGTATTACTGGTACAGAGTCAATGTGGAGGCTATATACAGGGGTACTGGTACAGAGTCAATGTGGAGGCTATATACAGGGGTACCGGTACAGAGTCAATGTGGAGGCTATATACAGGGGTACTGGTACAGAGTCAATGTGGAGGCTATATACAGGGAGTACCGGTACAGAGTCAATGTGGAGGCTATATACAGGGGTACCGGTACAGAGTCAATGTGGAGGCTATATACAGGGGTACTGGTACAGAGTCAATGTGGAGGCTATATACAGGGGTACCGGTACAGAGTCAATGTGGAGGCTATATACAGGGGTACCGGTACAGAGTCAATGTGGAGGCTATATACAGGGGTACCGGTACAGAGTCAATGTGGAGGCTATATACAGGGGTACCGGTACAGAGTCAATGTGGAGGCTATATACAGGGGTACCGGTACAGAGTCAATGTGGAGGCTATATACAGGGGTACCGGTACAGAGTCAATGTGGAGGCTATATACAGGGGTACCGGTACAGAGTCAATGTGGAGGCTATATACAGGGGTACCGGTACAGAGTCAATGTGGAGGCTATATACAGGGAGTACCGGTACAGAGTCAATGTGGAGGCTATATACAGGGGTACCGGTACAGAGTCAATGTGGAGGCTATATACAGGGGTACCGGTACAGAGTCAATGTGGAGGCTATATACAGGGGTACCGGTACAGAGTCAATGTGGAGGCTATATACAGGGGTACCGGTACAGAGTCAATGTGGAGGCTATATACAGGGGTACCGGTACAGAGTCAATGTGGAGGCTATATACAGGGGTACCGGTACAGAGTCAATGTGGAGGCTATATACAGGGGTACCGGTACAGAGTCAATGTGGAGGCTATATACAGGGGTACCGGTACAGAGTCAATGTGGAGGCTATATACAGGGTGTACCGGTACAGAGTCAATGTGGAGGCTATATACAGGGGTACCGGTACAGAGTCAATGTGGAGGCTATATACAGGGAGTACCGGTACAGAGTCAATGTGGAGGCTATATACAGGGGTACCGGTACAGAGTCAATGTGGAGGCTATATACAGGGGTACTGGTACAGAGTCAATGTGGAGGCTATATACAGGGAGTACTGGTACAGAGTCAATGTGGAGGCTATATACAGGGGTACTGGTACAGAGTCAATGTGGAGGCTATATACAGGGGTACCGGTACAGAGTCAATGTGGAGGCTATATACAGGGGTACCGGTACAGAGTCAATGTGGAGGCTATATACAGGGGTACCGGTACAGAGTCAATGTGGAGGCTATATACAGGGGTACTGGTACAGAGTCAATGTGGAGGCTATATACAGGGGTACCGGTACAGAGTCAATGTGGAGGCTATATACAGGGGTACCGGTACAGAGTCAATGTGGAGGCTATATACAGGGGTACCGGTACAGAGTCAATGTGGAGGCTATATACAGGGGTACCGGTACAGAGTCAATGTGGAGGCTATATACAGGGGTACCGGTACAGAGTCAATGTGGAGGCTATATACAGGGGTACTGGTACAGAGTCAATGTGGAGGCTATATACAGGGGTACCGGTACAGAGTCAATGTGGAGGCTATATACAGGGGTACCGGTACAGAGTCAATGTGGAGGCTATATACAGGGGTACCGGTACAGAGTCAATGTGGAGGCTATATACAGGGGTACTGGTACAGAGTCAATGTGGAGGCTATATACAGGGGTTACTGGTACAGAGTCAATGTGGAGGCTATATACAGGGGTACTGGTACAGAGTCAATGTGGAGGCTATATACAGGGTGTTACCGGTACAGAGTCAATGTGGAGGCTATATACAGGGTATTACGTTACAGAGTCAATGTGGAGGCTATATACAGGGTATTACGGTACAGAGTCAATGTGGAGGCTATATACAGGGGTACTGGTACAGAGTCAATGTGGAGGCTATATACAGAGGTACTGGTACAGAGTCAATGTGGAGGCTATATACAGGGGTACTGGTACAGAGTCAATGTGGAGGCTATATACAGGGGTACCGGTACAGAGTCAATGTGGAGGCTATATACAGGGGTACTGGTACAGAGTCAATGTGGAGGCTATATACAGGGGTACCGGTACAGAGTCAATGTGGAGGCTATATACAGGGGTACCGGTACAGAGTCAATGTGGAGGCTATATACAGGGGTACTGGTACAGAGTCAATGTGGAGGCTATATACAGGGGTACCGGTACAGAGTCAATGTGGAGGCTATATACAGGGGTACCGGTACAGAGTCAATGTGGAGGCTATATACAGGGGTACTGGTACAGAGTCAATGTGGAGGCTATATACAGGGGTACCGGTACAGAGTCAATGTGGAGGCTATATACAGGGGTACCGGTACAGAGTCAATGTGGAGGCTATATACAGGGGTACCGGTACAGAGTCAATGTGGAGGCTATATACAGGGGTACCGGTACAGAGTCAATGTGGAGGCTATATACAGGGGTACCGGTACAGAGTCAATGTGGAGGCTATATACAGGGGTACCGGTACAGAGTCAATGTGGAGGCTATATACAGGGGTACCGGTACAGAGTCAATGTGGAGGCTATATACAGGGGTACCGGTACAGAGTCAATGTGGAGGCTATATACAGGGGTACCGGTACAGAGTCAATGTGGAGGCTATATACAGGGGTACCGGTACAGAGTCAATGTGGAGGCTATATACAGGGGGTACCGGTACAGAGTCAATGTGGAGGCTATATACAGGGGTACCGGTACAGAGTCAATGTGGAGGCTATATACAGGGGTACCGGTACAGAGTCAATGTGGAGGCTATATACAGAGGGTACCGGTACAGAGTCAATGTGGAGGCTATATACAGGGTGTACCGGTACAGAGTCAATGTGGAGGCTATATACAGGGGTACTACGGTACAGAGTCAATGTGGAGGCTATATACAGGGGTACTACGGTACAGAGTCAATGTGGAGGCTATATACAGGGGTACCGGTACAGAGTCAATGTGGAGGCTATATACAGGGGTACTGGTACAGAGTCAATGTGGAGGCTATATACAGGGGTACTGGTACAGAGTCAATGTGGAGGCTATATACAGGGGTACCGGTACAGAGTCAATGTGGAGGCTATATACAGGGGTACCGGTACAGAGTCAATGTGGAGGCTATATACAGGGGTACCGGTACAGAGTCAATGTGGAGGCTATATACAGGGGTACCGGTACAGAGTCAATGTGGAGGCTATATACAGGGGTACCGGTACAGAGTCAATGTGGAGGCTATATACAGGGGTACTGGTACAGAGTCAATGTGGAGGCTATATACAGGGGTACCGGTACAGAGTCAATGTGGAGGCTATATACAGGGGTACTGGTACAGAGTCAATGTGGAGGCTATATACAGGGGTACTGGTACAGAGTCAATGTGGAGGCTATATACAGGGGTACCGGTACAGAGTCAATGTGGAGGCTATATACAGGGGTACCGGTACAGAGTCAATGTGGAGGCTATATACAGGGGTACTGGTACAGAGTCAATGTGGAGGCTATATACAGGGGTACCGGTACAGAGTCAATGTGGAGGCTATATACAGGGGTACCGGTACAGAGTCAATGTGGAGGCTATATACAGGGGTACTGGTACAGAGTCAATGTGGAGGCTATATACAGGGGTACCGGTACAGAGTCAATGTGGAGGCTATATACAGGGGTACCGGTACAGAGTCAATGTGGAGGCTATATACAGGGGTACCGGTACAGAGTCAATGTGGAGGCTATATACAGGGGTACCGGTACAGAGTCAATGTGGAGGCTATATACAGGGGTACCGGTACAGAGTCAATGTGGAGGCTATATACAGGGGTACCGGTACAGAGTCAATGTGGAGGCTATATACAGGGGTACCGGTACAGAGTCAATGTGGAGGCTATATACAGGGGTACCGGTACAGAGTCAATGTGGAGGCTATATACAGGGGTACCGGTACAGAGTCAATGTGGAGGCTATATACAGGGGTACCGGTACAGAGTCAATGTGGAGGCTATATACAGGGGTACCGGTACAGAGTCAATGTGGAGGCTATATACAGGGGTACCGGTACAGAGTCAATGTGGAGGCTATATACAGGGGTACCGGTACAGAGTCAATGTGGAGGCTATATACAGGGGTACCGGTACAGAGTCAATGTGGAGGCTATATACAGGGGTACCGGTACAGAGTCAATGTGGAGGCTATATACAGGGGTACCGGTACAGAGTCAATGTGGAGGCTATATACAGGGGTACCGGTACAGAGTCAATGTGGAGGCTATATACAGGGGTACCGGTACAGAGTCAATGTGGAGGCTATATACAGGGGTACCGGTACAGAGTCAATGTGGAGGCTATATACAGGGTGTACCGGTACAGAGTCAATGTGGAGGCTATATACAGGGGTACCGGTACAGAGTCAATGTGGAGGCTATATACAGGGGTACCGGTACAGAGTCAATGTGGAGGCTATATACAGGGGTACCGGTACAGAGTCAATGTGGAGGCTATATACAGGGGTACCGGTACAGAGTCAATGTGGAGGCTATATACAGGGGTACCGGTACAGAGTCAATGTGGAGGCTATATACAGGGTGTACTGGTACAGAGTCAATGTGGAGGCTATATACAGGGGTACCGGTACAGAGTCAATGTGGAGGCTATATACAGGGGTACCGGTACAGAGTCAATGTGGAGGCTATATACAGGGGTACTGGTACAGAGTCAATGTGGAGGCTATATACAGGGGTACTACGGTACAGAGTCAATGTGGAGGCTATATACAGGGGTACTGGTACAGAGTCAATGTGGAGGCTATATACAGGGGTACCGGTACAGAGTCAATGTGGAGGCTATATACAGGGGTACCGGTACAGAGTCAATGTGGAGGCTATATACAGGGGTACCGGTACAGAGTCAATGTGGAGGCTATATACAGGGGTACCGGTACAGAGTCAATGTGGAGGCTATATACAGGGGTACCGGTACAGAGTCAATGTGGAGGCTATATACAGGGGTACCGGTACAGAGTCAATGTGGAGGCTATATACAGGGGTACTACGGTACAGAGTCAATGTGGAGGCTATATACAGGGAGTACCGGTACAGAGTCAATGTGGAGGCTATATACAGGGGTACCGGTACAGAGTCAATGTGGAGGCTATATACAGGGAGTACCGGTACAGAGTCAATGTGGAGGCTATATACAGGGAGTACCGGTACAGAGTCAATGTGGAGGCTATATACAGGGGTACCGGTACAGAGTCAATGTGGAGGCTATATACAGGGGTACTCGGTACAGAGTCAATGTGGAGGCTATATACAGGGGTACCGGTACAGAGTCAATGTGGAGGCTATATACAGGGGTACCGGTACAGAGTCAATGTGGAGGCTATATACAGGGGTACCGGTACAGAGTCAATGTGGAGGCTATATACAGGGGTACTGGTACAGAGTCAATGTGGAGGCTATATACAGGGGTACGGTACAGAGTCAATGTGGAGGCTATATACAGGGGTACCGGTACAGAGTCAATGTGGAGGCTATATACAGGGGTACTACGGTACAGAGTCAATGTGGAGGCTATATACAGGGGTACCGGTACAGAGTCAATGTGGAGGCTATATACAGGGGTTACCGGTACAGAGTCAATGTGGAGGCTATATACAGGGGTACTGGTACAGAGTCAATGTGGAGGCTATATACAGGGTATTACTGGTACAGAGTCAATGTGGAGGCTATATACAGGGGTACCGGTACAGAGTCAATGTGGAGGCTATATACAGGGGTACCGGTACAGAGTCAATGTGGAGGCTATATACAGGGGTACCGGTACAGAGTCAATGTGGAGGCTATATACAGGGGTACCGGTACAGAGTCAATGTGGAGGCTATATACAGGGGTACACGGTACAGAGTCAATGTGGAGGCTATATACAGGGGTACCGGTACAGAGTCAATGTGGAGGCTATATACAGGGGTACCGGTACAGAGTCAATGTGGAGGCTATATACAGGGGTACCGGTACAGAGTCAATGTGGAGGCTATATACAGGGGTACCGGTACAGAGTCAATGTGGAGGCTATATACAGGGGTACCGGTACAGAGTCAATGTGGAGGCTATATACAGGGGTACCGGTACAGAGTCAATGTGGAGGCTATATACAGGGGTACCGGTACAGAGTCAATGTGGAGGCTATATACAGGGAGTACCGGTACAGAGTCAATGTGGAGGCTATATACAGGGGTACCGGTACAGAGTCAATGTGGAGGCTATATACAGGGGTACCGGTACAGAGTCAATGTGGAGGCTATATACAGGGGTACCGGTACAGAGTCAATGTGGAGGCTATATACAGGGGTACCGGTACAGAGTCAATGTGGAGGCTATATACAGGAGTACCGGTACAGAGTCAATGTGGAGGCTATATACAGGGGTACCGGTACAGAGTCAATGTGGAGGCTATATACAGGGGTACCGGTACAGAGTCAATGTGGAGGCTATATACAGGGGTACCGGTACAGAGTCAATGTGGAGGCTATATACAGGGGTACCGGTACAGAGTCAATGTGGAGGCTATATACAGGGTGTACCGGTACAGAGTCAATGTGGAGGCTATATACAGGGTATTACGGTACAGAGTCAATGTGGAGGCTATATACAGGGTATTACGGTACAGAGTCAATGTGGAGGCTATATACAGGGGTACCGGTACAGAGTCAATGTGGAGGCTATATACAGGGGTACCGGTACAGAGTCAATGTGGAGGCTATATACAGGGTATTACGGTACAGAGTCAATGTGGAGGCTATATACAGGGGTACTGGTACAGAGTCAATGTGGAGGCTATATACAGGGGTACCGGTACAGAGTCAATGTGGAGGCTATATACAGGGGTACCGGTACAGAGTCAATGTGGAGGCTATATACAGGGGTACCGGTACAGAGTCAATGTGGAGGCTATATACAGGGGTACCGGTACAGAGTCAATGTGGAGGCTATATACAGGGGTACCGGTACAGAGTCAATGTGGAGGCTATATACAGGGGTACCGGTACAGAGTCAATGTGGAGGCTATATACAGGGGTACCGGTACAGAGTCAATGTGGAGGCTATATACAGGGGTACCGGTACAGAGTCAATGTGGAGGCTATATACAGGGGTACCGGTACAGAGTCAATGTGGAGGCTATATACAGGGGTACCGGTACAGAGTCAATGTGGAGGCTATATACAGGGGTACCGGTACAGAGTCAATGTGGAGGCTATATACAGGGGTACTGGTACAGAGTCAATGTGGAGGCTACATACAGGGGTATTACGGTACAGAGTCAATGTGGAGGCTATATACAGGGTGTTACGGTACAGAGTCAATGTGGAGGCTATATACAGGGGTACCGGTACAGAGTCAATGTGGAGGCTATATACAGGGGTACTCGGTACAGAGTCAATGTGGAGGCTATATACAGGGTATTACGGTACAGAGTCAATGTGGAGGCTATATACAGGGGTACCGGTACAGAGTCAATGTGGAGGCTATATACAGGGATTACCGGTACAGAGTCAATGTGGAGGCTATATACAGGGGTACTACGGTACAGAGTCAATGTGGAGGCTATATACAGGGTGTTACCGGTACAGAGTCAATGTGGAGGCTATATACAGGGGTACCGGTACAGAGTCAATGTGGAGGCTATATACAGGGGTACTGGTACAGAGTCAATGTGGAGGCTATATACAGGGGTACCGGTACAGAGTCAATGTGGAGGCTATATACAGGGGTACTGGTACAGAGTCAATGTGGAGGCTATATACAGGGTATTACGGTACAGAGTCAATGTGGAGGCTATATACAGGGTGTTACGGTACAGAGTCAATGTGGAGGCTATATACAGGGGTACCGGTACAGAGTCAATGTGGAGGCTATATACAGGGTATTACGGTACAGAGTCAATGTGGAGGCTATATACAGGGGTACTCGGTACAGAGTCAATGTGGAGGCTATATACAGGGATTACCGGTACAGAGTCAATGTGGAGGCTATATACAGGGGTACCGGTACAGAGTCAATGTGGAGGCTATATACAGGGTATTACGGTACAGAGTCAATGTGGAGGCTATATACAGGGTGTTACGGTACAGAGTCAATGTGGAGGCTATATACAGGGGTACCGGTACAGAGTCAATGTGGAGGCTATATACAGGGGTACCGGTACAGAGTCAATGTGGAGGCTATATACAGGGGTACCGGTACAGAGTCAATGTGGAGGCTATATACAGGGGTACCGGTACAGAGTCAATGTGGAGGCTATATACAGGGGTACTGGTACAGAGTCAATGTGGAGGCTATATACAGGGGTACCGGTACAGAGTCAATGTGGAGGCTATATACAGGGGTACCGGTACAGAGTCAATGTGGAGGCTATATACAGGGGTACTGGTACAGAGTCAATGTGGAGGCTATATACAGGGGTACCGGTACAGAGTCAATGTGGAGGCTATATACAGGGGTACCGGTACAGAGTCAATGTGGAGGCTATATACAGGGGTACCGGTACAGAGTCAATGTGGAGGCTATATACAGGGGTACTGGTACAGAGTCAATGTGGAGGCTATATACAGGGGTACCGGTACAGAGTCAATGTGGAGGCTATATACAGGGGTACTGGTACAGAGTCAATGTGGAGGCTATATACAGGGGTACCGGTACAGAGTCAATGTGGAGGCTATATACAGGGGTACCGGTACAGAGTCAATGTGGAGGCTATATACAGGGGTACCGGTACAGAGTCAATGTGGAGGCTATATACAGGGGTACCGGTACAGAGTCAATGTGGAGGCTATATACAGGGGTACCAGTACAGAGTCAATGTGGAGGCTATATACAGGGGTACCGGTACAGAGTCAATGTGGAGGCTATATACAGGGGTACCGGTACAGAGTCAATGTGGAGGCTATATACAGGGGTACCGGTACAGAGTCAATGTGGAGGCTATATACAGGGGTACCGGTACAGAGTCAATGTGGAGGCTATATACAGGGGTACCGGTACAGAGTCAATGTGGAGGCTATATACAGGGGTACCGGTACAGAGTCAATGTGGAGGCTATATACAGGGGTACCGGTACAGAGTCAATGTGGAGGCTATATACAGGGGTACCGGTACAGAGTCAATGTGGAGGCTATATACAGGGGTATTACGGTACAGAGTCAATGTGGAGGCTATATACAGGGAGTACCGGTACAGAGTCAATGTGGAGGCTATATACAGGGGTACCGGTACAGAGTCAATGTGGAGGCTATATACAGGGGTACTGGTACAGAGTCAATGTGGAGGCTATATACAGGGGTACCGGTACAGAGTCAATGTGGAGGCTATATACAGGGGTACTGGTACAGAGTCAATGTGGAGGCTATATACAGGGGTACCGGTACAGAGTCAATGTGGAGGCTATATACAGGGGTACCGGTACAGAGTCAATGTGGAGGCTATATACAGGGGTACCGGTACAGAGTCAATGTGGAGGCTATATACAGGGGTACCGGTACAGAGTCAATGTGGAGGCTATATACAGGGGTACCGGTACAGAGTCAATGTGGAGGCTATATACAGGGGTACCGGTACAGAGTCAATGTGGAGGCTATATACAGGGGTACCGGTACAGAGTCAATGTGGAGGCTATATACAGGGGTACCGGTACAGAGTCAATGTGGAGGCTATATACAGGGGTACCGGTACAGAGTCAATGTGGAGGCTATATACAGGGGTACCGGTACAGAGTCAATGTGGAGGCTATATACAGGGGTACCGGTACAGAGTCAATGTGGAGGCTATATACAGGGGTACCGGTACAGAGTCAATGTGGAGGCTATATACAGGGGTACTCGGTACAGAGTCAATGTGGAGGCTATATACAGGGGTACCGGTACAGAGTCAATGTGGAGGCTATATACAGGGGTACCGGTACAGAGTCAATGTGGAGGCTATATACAGGGGTACCGGTACAGAGTCAATGTGGAGGCTATATACAGGGGTACCGGTACAGAGTCAATGTGGAGGCTATATACAGGGGTACCGGTACAGAGTCAATGTGGAGGCTATATACAGGGGTACCGGTACAGAGTCAATGTGGAGGCTATATACAGGGGTACCGGTACAGAGTCAATGTGGAGGCTATATACAGGGGTACCGGTACAGAGTCAATGTGGAGGCTATATACAGGGTGTACCGGTACAGAGTCAATGTGGAGGCTATATACAGGGGTACTACGGTACAGAGTCAATGTGGAGGCTATATACAGGGTATTACCGGTACAGAGTCAATGTGGAGGCTATATACAGGGGTACCGGTACAGAGTCAATGTGGAGGCTATATACAGGGGTACTGGTACAGAGTCAATGTGGAGGCTATATACAGGGAGTACCGGTACAGAGTCAATGTGGAGGCTATATACAGGGGTACTGGTACAGAGTCAATGTGGAGGCTATATACAGGGGTACCGGTACAGAGTCAATGTGGAGGCTATATACAGGGGTACCGGTACAGAGTCAATGTGGAGGCTATATACAGGGGTACCGGTACAGAGTCAATGTGGAGGCTATATACAGGGGTACCGGTACAGAGTCAATGTGGAGGCTATATACAGGGGTACCGGTACAGAGTCAATGTGGAGGCTATATACAGGGGTACTGGTACAGAGTCAATGTGGAGGCTATATACAGGGAGTACCGGTACAGAGTCAATGTGGAGGCTATATACAGGGGTACCGGTACAGAGTCAATGTGGAGGCTATATACAGGGGTACCGGTACAGAGTCAATGTGGAGGCTATATACAGGGGTACCGGTACAGAGTCAATGTGGAGGCTATATACAGGGGTACCGGTACAGAGTCAATGTGGAGGCTATATACAGGGGTACCGGTACAGAGTCAATGTGGAGGCTATATACAGGGGTACTGGTACAGAGTCAATGTGGAGGCTATATACAGGGGTACCGGTACAGAGTCAATGTGGAGGCTATATACAGGGGTACCGGTACAGAGTCAATGTGGAGGCTATATACAGGGGTACCGGTACAGAGTCAATGTGGAGGCTATATACAGGGGTACCGGTACAGAGTCAATGTGGAGGCTATATACAGGGGTACCGGTACAGAGTCAATGTGGAGGCTATATACAGGGGTACCGGTACAGAGTCAATGTGGAGGCTATATACAGGGGTACCGGTACAGAGTCAATGTGGAGGCTATATACAGGGTACTGGTACAGAGTCAATGTGGAGGCTATATACAGGGGTACCGGTACAGAGTCAATGTGGAGGCTATATACAGGGGTACCGGTACAGAGTCAATGTGGAGGCTATATACAGGGGATTACCGGTACAGAGTCAATGTGGAGGCTATATACAGGGGTACCGGTACAGAGTCAATGTGGAGGCTATATACAGGGGTACCGGTACAGAGTCAATGTGGAGGCTATATACAGGGTACCGGTACAGAGTCAATGTGGAGGCTATATACAGGGGTACTGGTACAGAGTCAATGTGGAGGCTATATACAGGGTATTACGGTACAGAGTCAATGTGGAGGCTATATACAGGGGTACCGGTACAGAGTCAATGTGGAGGCTATATACAGGGGTACCGGTACAGAGTCAATGTGGAGGCTATATACAGGGGTACCGGTACAGAGTCAATGTGGAGGCTATATACAGGGGTACCGGTACAGAGTCAATGTGGAGGCTATATACAGGGGTACCGGTACAGAGTCAATGTGGAGGCTATATACAGGGGTACCGGTACAGAGTCAATGTGGAGGCTATATACAGGGGTACCGGTACAGAGTCAATGTGGAGGCTATATACAGGGGTACTGGTACAGAGTCAATGTGGAGGCTATATACAGGGTGTTACTGGTACAGAGTCAATGTGGAGGCTATATACAGGGGTACCGGTACAGAGTCAATGTGGAGGCTATATACAGGGGTACCGGTACAGAGTCAATGTGGAGGCTATATACAGGGGTACCGGTACAGAGTCAATGTGGAGGCTATATACAGGGGTACCGGTACAGAGTCAATGTGGAGGCTATATACAGGGGTACCGGTACAGAGTCAATGTGGAGGCTATATACAGGGGTACCGGTACAGAGTCAATGTGGAGGCTATATACAGGGGTACCGGTACAGAGTCAATGTGGAGGCTATATACAGGGGTACCGGTACAGAGTCAATGTGGAGGCTATATACAGGGGTACCGGTACAGAGTCAATGTGGAGGCTATATACAGGGTGTAGCGGTACAGAGTCAATGTGGAGGCTATATACAGGGTATTACGGTACAGAGTCAATGTGGAGGCTATATACAGGGTGTTACCGGTACAGAGTCAATGTGGAGGCTATATACAGGGGTACCGGTACAGAGTCAATGTGGAGGCTATATACAGGGGTACTGGTACAGAGTCAATGTGGAGGCTATATACAGGGGTACTATGGTACAGAGTCAATGTGGAGGCTATATACAGGGGTACCGGTACAGAGTCAATGTGGAGGCTATATACAGGGGTACCGGTACAGAGTCAATGTGGAGGCTATATACAGGGGTACCGGTACAGAGTCAATGTGGAGGCTATATACAGGGGTACCGGTACAGAGTCAATGTGGAGGCTATATACAGGGGTACCGGTACAGAGTCAATGTGGAGGCTATATACAGGGGTACCGGTACAGAGTCAATGTGGAGGCTATATACAGGGGTACCGGTACAGAGTCAATGTGGAGGCTATATACAGGGGTACCGGTACAGAGTCAATGTGGAGGCTATATACAGGGGTACCGGTACAGAGTCAATGTGGAGGCTATATACAGGGGTACCGGTACAGAGTCAATGTGGAGGCTATATACAGGGGTACCGGTACAGAGTCAATGTGGAGGCTATATACAGGGGTACCGGTACAGAGTCAATGTGGAGGCTATATACAGGGGTACCGGTACAGAGTCAATGTGGAGGCTATATACAGGGGTACCGGTACAGAGTCAATGTGGAGGCTATATACAGGGGGTACCGGTACAGAGTCAATGTGGAGGCTATATACAGGGGTACCGGTACAGAGTCAATGTGGAGGCTATATACAGGGGTACTGGTACAGAGTCAATGTGGAGGCTATATACAGGGGTACCGGTACAGAGTCAATGTGGAGGCTATATACAGGGGTACCGGTACAGAGTCAATGTGGAGGCTATATACAGGGGTACCGGTACAGAGTCAATGTGGAGGCTATATACAGAGGTACCGGTACAGAGTCAATGTGGAGGCTATATACAGGGTGTACCGGTACAGAGTCAATGTGGAGGCTATATACAGGGGTATTACGGTACAGAGTCAATGTGGAGGCTATATACAGGGGTACCGGTACAGAGTCAATGTGGAGGCTATATACAGGGTGTACCGGTACAGAGTCAATGTGGAGGCTATATACAGGGGTACCGGTACAGAGTCAATGTGGAGGCTATATACAGGGGTACTGGTACAGAGTCAATGTGGAGGCTATATACAGGGGTACTGGTACAGAGTCAATGTGGAGGCTATATACAGGGGTACTGGTACAGAGTCAATGTGGAGGCTATATACAGGGAGTACCGGTACAGAGTCAATGTGGAGGCTATATACAGGGGTACCGGTACAGAGTCAATGTGGAGGCTATATACAGGGGTACTGGTACAGAGTCAATGTGGAGGCTATATACAGGGTATTACGGTACAGAGTCAATGTGGAGGCTATATACAGGGGTACCGGTACAGAGTCAATGTGGAGGCTATATACAGGGGGTACCGGTACAGAGTCAATGTGGAGGCTATATACAGGGGTACCGGTACAGAGTCAATGTGGAGGCTATATACAGGGGTACCGGTACAGAGTCAATGTGGAGGCTATATACAGGGGTACCGGTACAGAGTCAATGTGGAGGCTATATACAGGGAGTACCGGTACAGAGTCAATGTGGAGGCTATATACAGGGGTACCGGTACAGAGTCAATGTGGAGGCTATATACAGGGGTACCGGTACAGAGTCAATGTGGAGGCTATATACAGGGGTACCGGTACAGAGTCAATGTGGAGGCTATATACAGGGTGTTACCGGTACAGAGTCAATGTGGAGGCTATATACAGGGGTACCGGTACAGAGTCAATGTGGAGGCTATATACAGGGTGTACCGGTACAGAGTCAATGTGGAGGCTATATACAGGGGTACCGGTACAGAGTCAATGTGGAGGCTATATACAGGGTATTACGGTACAGAGTCAATGTGGAGGCTATATACAGGGGTACTGGTACAGAGTCAATGTGGAGGCTATATACAGGGGTACCGGTACAGAGTCAATGTGGAGGCTATATACAGGGGTACTGGTACAGAGTCAATGTGGAGGCTATATACAGGGGTACCGGTACAGAGTCAATGTGGAGGCTATATACAGGGGTACCGGTACAGAGTCAATGTGGAGGCTATATACAGGGGTACCGGTACAGAGTCAATGTGGAGGCTATATACAGGGGTACCGGTACAGAGTCAATGTGGAGGCTATATACAGGGGTACTGGTACAGAGTCAATGTGGAGGCTATATACAGGGAGTACCGGTACAGAGTCAATGTGGAGGCTATATACAGGGGTACCGGTACAGAGTCAATGTGGAGGCTATATACAGGGGTACTGGTACAGAGTCAATGTGGAGGCTATATACAGGGGTACCGGTACAGAGTCAATGTGGAGGCTATATACAGGGGTACCGGTACAGAGTCAATGTGGAGGCTATATACAGGGGTACCGGTACAGAGTCAATGTGGAGGCTATATACAGGGGTACCGGTACAGAGTCAATGTGGAGGCTATATACAGGGGTACCGGTACAGAGTCAATGTGGAGGCTATATACAGGGGTACCGGTACAGAGTCAATGTGGAGGCTATATACAGGGGTACCGGTACAGAGTCAATGTGGAGGCTATATACAGGGGTACCGGTACAGAGTCAATGTGGAGGCTATATACAGGGGTACCGGTACAGAGTCAATGTGGAGGCTATATACAGGGGTACCGGTACAGAGTCAATGTGGAGGCTATATACAGGGGTACCGGTACAGAGTCAATGTGGAGGCTATATACAGGGGTACCGGTACAGAGTCAATGTGGAGGCTATATACAGGGGTACCGGTACAGAGTCAATGTGGAGGCTATATACAGGGGTACCGGTACAGAGTCAATGTGGAGGCTATATACAGGGGTACCGGTACAGAGTCAATGTGGAGGCTATATACAGGGGTACCGGTACAGAGTCAATGTGGAGGCTATATACAGGGGTACCGGTACAGAGTCAATGTGGAGGCTATATACAGGGGTACTGGTACAGAGTCAATGTGGAGGCTATATACAGGGGTACCGGTACAGAGTCAATGTGGAGGCTATATACAGGGGTACCGGTACAGAGTCAATGTGGAGGCTATATACAGGGGTACCGGTACAGAGTCAATGTGGAGGCTATATACAGGGGTACCGGTACAGAGTCAATGTGGAGGCTATATACAGGGGTACCGGTACAGAGTCAATGTGGAGGCTATATACAGGGGTACCGGTACAGAGTCAATGTGGAGGCTATATACAGGGGTACCGGTACAGAGTCAATGTGGAGGCTATATACAGGGGTACCGGTACAGAGTCAATGTGGAGGCTATATACAGGGGTACCAGTACAGAGTCAATGTGGAGGCTATATACAGGGAGTACCGGTACAGAGTCAATGTGGAGGCTATATACAGGGGTACCGGTACAGAGTCAATGTGGAGGCTATATACAGGGGTACCGGTACAGAGTCAATGTGGAGGCTATATACAGGGGTACCGGTACAGAGTCAATGTGGAGGCTATATACAGGGGTACCGGTACAGAGTCAATGTGGAGGCTATATACAGGGAGTACCGGTACAGAGTCAATGTGGAGGCTATATACAGGGTGTACCGGTACAGAGTCAATGTGGAGGCTATATACAGGGAGTACCGGTACAGAGTCAATGTGGAGGCTATATACAGGAGGTACCGGTACAGAGTCAATGTGGAGGCTATATACAGGGAGTACCGGTACAGAGTCAATGTGGAGGCTATATACAGGGGTACCGGTACAGAGTCAATGTGGAGGCTATATACAGGGGTACCGGTACAGAGTCAATGTGGAGGCTATATACAGGGGTACCGGTACAGAGTCAATGTGGAGGCTATATACAGGGGTACCGGTACAGAGTCAATGTGGAGGCTATATACAGGGGTACCGGTACAGAGTCAATGTGGAGGCTATATACAGGGGTACCGGTACAGAGTCAATGTGGAGGCTATATACAGGGGTACCGGTACAGAGTCAATGTGGAGGCTATATACAGGGGTACCGGTACAGAGTCAATGTGGAGGCTATATACAGGGGTACCGGTACAGAGTCAATGTGGAGGCTATATACAGGGGTACCGGTACAGAGTCAATGTGGAGGCTATATACAGGGGTACCGGTACAGAGTCAATGTGGAGGCTATATACAGGGGTACCGGTACAGAGTCAATGTGGAGGCTATATACAGGGGTACCGGTACAGAGTCAATGTGGAGGCTATATACAGGGGTACCGGTACAGAGTCAATGTGGAGGCTATATACAGGGGTACCGGTACAGAGTCAATGTGGAGGCTATATACAGGGGTACCGGTACAGAGTCAATGTGGAGGCTATATACAGGGGTACCGGTACAGAGTCAATGTGGAGGCTATATACAGGGGTACCGGTACAGAGTCAATGTGGAGGCTATATACAGGGGTACCGGTACAGAGTCAATGTGGAGGCTATATACAGGGGTACCGGTACAGAGTCAATGTGGAGGCTATATACAGGGGTACCGGTACAGAGTCAATGTGGAGGCTATATACAGGGGTACCGGTACAGAGTCAATGTGGAGGCTATATACAGGGGTACCGGTACAGAGTCAATGTGGAGGCTATATACAGGGGTACCGGTACAGAGTCAATGTGGAGGCTATATACAGGGGTACCGGTACAGAGTCAATGTGGAGGCTATATACAGGGGTACCGGTACAGAGTCAATGTGGAGGCTATATACAGGGGTACCGGTACAGAGTCAATGTGGAGGCTATATACAGGGGTACCGGTACAGAGTCAATGTGGAGGCTATATACAGGGGTACCGGTACAGAGTCAATGTGGAGGCTATATACAGGGGTACCGGTACAGAGTCAATGTGGAGGCTATATACAGGGGTACCGGTACAGAGTCAATGTGGAGGCTATATACAGGGGTACCGGTACAGAGTCAATGTGGAGGCTATATACAGAGGTACCGGTACAGAGTCAATGTGGAGGCTATATACAGGGGTACCGGTACAGAGTCAATGTGGAGGCTATATACAGGGGTACCGGTACAGAGTCAATGTGGAGGCTATATACAGGGGTACCGGTACAGAGTCAATGTGGAGGCTATATACAGGGGTACCGGTACAGAGTCAATGTGGAGGCTATATACAGGGGTACCGGTACAGAGTCAATGTGGAGGCTATATACAGGGGTACCGGTACAGAGTCAATGTGGAGGCTATATACAGGGGTACCGGTACAGAGTCAATGTGGAGGCTATATACAGGGGTACCGGTACAGAGTCAATGTGGAGGCTATATACAGGGGTACTGGTACAGAGTCAATGTGGAGGCTATATACAGGGGGTACCGGTACAGAGTCAATGTGGAGGCTATATACAGGGGTACCGGTACAGAGTCAATGTGGAGGCTATATACAGGGGTACCGGTACAGAGTCAATGTGGAGGCTATATACAGGGGTACCGGTACAGAGTCAATGTGGAGGCTATATACAGGGGTACCGGTACAGAGTCAATGTGGAGGCTATATACAGGGTGTACCGGTACAGAGTCAATGTGGAGGCTATATACAGGGGTACCGGTACAGAGTCAATGTGGAGGCTATATACAGGGGTACCGGTACAGAGTCAATGTGGAGGCTATATACAGGGGTACCGGTACAGAGTCAATGTGGAGGCTATATACAGGGGTACCGGTACAGAGTCAATGTGGAGGCTATATACAGGGGTACCGGTACAGAGTCAATGTGGAGGCTATATACAGGGGTACCGGTACAGAGTCAATGTGGAGGCTATATACAGGGGTACCGGTACAGAGTCAATGTGGAGGCTATATACAGGGGTACCGGTACAGAGTCAATGTGGAGGCTATATACAGGGGTACCGGTACAGAGTCAATGTGGAGGCTATATACAGGGGTACCGGTACAGAGTCAATGTGGAGGCTATATACAGGGGTACTGGTACAGAGTCAATGTGGAGGCTATATACAGGGGTACCGGTACAGAGTCAATGTGGAGGCTATATACAGGGGTACCGGTACAGAGTCAATGTGGAGGCTATATACAGGGGTACCGGTACAGAGTCAATGTGGAGAGCTATATACAGGAGTACCGGTACAGAGTCAATGTGGAGGCTATATACAGGGGTACCGGTACAGAGTCAATGTGGAGGCTATATACAGGGGTACCGGTACAGAGTCAATGTGGAGGCTATATACAGGGGTACCGGTACAGAGTCAATGTGGAGGCTATATACAGGGGTACCGGTACAGAGTCAATGTGGAGGCTATATACAGGGGTACCGGTACAGAGTCAATGTGGAGGCTATATACAGGGAGTACCGGT
Source organism: Oncorhynchus nerka (assembly GCF_034236695.1). Lineage (NCBI taxonomy): Eukaryota > Metazoa > Chordata > Actinopteri > Salmoniformes > Salmonidae > Oncorhynchus > Oncorhynchus nerka. The sequence goes on from NC_088411.1 coordinate 42,318,749, forward strand.
ACAGAGTCAATGTGGAGGCTATATACAGGGGTACCGGTACAGAGTCAATGTGGAGGCTATATACAGGGGTACCGGTACAGAGTCAATGTGGAGGCTATATACAGGGAGTACCGGTACAGAGTCAATGTGGAGGCTATATACAGGGGTACCGGTACAGAGTCAATGTGGAGGCTATATACAGGGGTACCGGTACAGAGTCAATGTGGAGGCTATATACAGGGGTACCGGTACAGAGTCAATGTGGAGGCTATATACAGGGTGTACCGGTACAGAGTCAATGTGGAGGCTATATACAGGGGTACTACGGTACAGAGTCAATGTGGAGGCTATATACAGGGTGTACCGGTACAGAGTCAATGTGGAGGCTATATACAGGGTATTACGGTACAGAGTCAATGTGGAGGCTATATACAGGGTGTACCGGTACAGAGTCAATGTGGAGGCTATATACAGGGGTACCGGTACAGAGTCAATGTGGAGGCTATATACAGGGGTACCGGTACAGAGTCAATGTGGAGGCTATATACAGGGGTACTGGTACAGAGTCAATGTGGAGGCTATATACAGGGGTACCGGTACAGAGTCAATGTGGAGGCTATATACAGGGTGTTACCGGTACAGAGTCAATGTGGAGGCTATATACAGGGAGTACCGGTACAGAGTCAATGTGGAGGCTATATACAGGGGTACCGGTACAGAGTCAATGTGGAGGCTATATACAGGGGTACTGGTACAGAGTCAATGTGGAGGCTATATACAGGGAGTACCGGTACAGAGTCAATGTGGAGGCTATATACAGGGGTACCGGTACAGAGTCAATGTGGAGGCTATATACAGGGGTACCGGTACAGAGTCAATGTGGAGGCTATATACAGGGGTACCGGTACAGAGTCAATGTGGAGGCTATATACAGGGGTACCGGTACAGAGTCAATGTGGAGGCTATATACAGGGGTACCGGTACAGAGTCAATGTGGAGGCTATATACAGGGGTACCGGTACAGAGTCAATGTGGAGGCTATATACAGGGGTACCGGTACAGAGTCAATGTGGAGGCTATATACAGGGGTACCGGTACAGAGTCAATGTGGAGGCTATATACAGGGGTACCGGTACAGAGTCAATGTGGAGGCTATATACAGGGGTACGGTACAGAGTCAATGTGGAGGCTATATACAGGGGTACCGGTACAGAGTCAATGTGGAGGCTATATACAGGGGTACCGGTACAGAGTCAATGTGGAGGCTATATACAGGGGGTACCGGTACAGAGTCAATGTGGAGGCTATATACAGGGGTACCGGTACAGAGTCAATGTGGAGGCTATATACAGGGGTACCGGTACAGAGTCAATGTGGAGGCTATATACAGGGTGTACCGGTACAGAGTCAATGTGGAGGCTATATACAGGGGTACCGGTACAGAGTCAATGTGGAGGCTATATACAGGGGTACCGGTACAGAGTCAATGTGGAGGCTATATACAGGGGTACCGGTACAGAGTCAATGTGGAGGCTATATACAGGGAGTACCGGTACAGAGTCAATGTGGAGGCTATATACAGGGGTACCGGTACAGAGTCAATGTGGAGGCTATATACAGGGGTACCGGTACAGAGTCAATGTGGAGGCTATATACAGGGGTACCGGTACAGAGTCAATGTGGAGGCTATATACAGGGGTACCGGTACAGAGTCAATGTGGAGGCTATATACAGGGGTACCGGTACAGAGTCAATGTGGAGGCTATATACAGGGGTACTACGGTACAGAGTCAATGTGGAGGCTATATACAGGGTATTACGGTACAGAGTCAATGTGGAGGCTATATACAGGGGTACCGGTACAGAGTCAATGTGGAGGCTATATACAGGGTATTACGGTACAGAGTCAATGTGGAGGCTATATACAGGGTATTACGGTACAGAGTCAATGTGGAGGCTATATACAGGGGTACCGGTACAGAGTCAATGTGGAGGCTATATACAGGGGTACCGGTACAGAGTCAATGTGGAGGCTATATACAGGGGTACCGGTACAGAGTCAATGTGGAGGCTATATACAGGGGTACTGGTACAGAGTCAATGTGGAGGCTATATACAGGGAGTACCGGTACAGAGTCAATGTGGAGGCTATATACAGGGGTACCGGTACAGAGTCAATGTGGAGGCTATATACAGGGATTACCGGTACAGAGTCAATGTGGAGGCTATATACAGGGGTACTGGTACAGAGTCAATGTGGAGGCTATATACAGGGGTACCGGTACAGAGTCAATGTGGAGGCTATATACAGGGGTACTGGTACAGAGTCAATGTGGAGGCTATATACAGGGGTACTACGGTACAGAGTCAATGTGGAGGCTATATACAGGGGTACCGGTACAGAGTCAATGTGGAGGCTATATACAGGGGTACCGGTACAGAGTCAATGTGGAGGCTATATACAGGGGTACCGGTACAGAGTCAATGTGGAGGCTATATACAGGGAGTACCGGTACAGAGTCAATGTGGAGGCTATATACAGGGGTACCGGTACAGAGTCAATGTGGAGGCTATATACAGGGGTACCGGTACAGAGTCAATGTGGAGGCTATATACAGGGGTACCGGTACAGAGTCAATGTGGAGGCTATATACAGGGGTACCGGTACAGAGTCAATGTGGAGGCTATATACAGGGGTACCGGTACAGAGTCAATGTGGAGGCTATATACAGGGGTACCGGTACAGAGTCAATGTGGAGGCTATATACAGGGAGTACCGGTACAGAGTCAATGTGGAGGCTATATACAGGGGTACCGGTACAGAGTCAATGTGGAGGCTATATACAGGGAGTACCGGTACAGAGTCAATGTGGAGGCTATATACAGGGGTACGCGGTACAGAGTCAATGTGGAGGCTATATACAGGGGTACCGGTACAGAGTCAATGTGGAGGCTATATACAGGGGTACCGGTACAGAGTCAATGTGGAGGCTATATACAGGGTGTTACCGGTACAGAGTCAATGTGGAGGCTATATACAGGGTGTTACCGGTACAGAGTCAATGTGGAGGCTATATACAGGGTATTACGGTACAGAGTCAATGTGGAGGCTATATACAGGGGTTACCGGTACAGAGTCAATGTGGAGGCTATATACAGGGGTACCGGTACAGAGTCAATGTGGAGGCTATATACAGGGTATTACGGTACAGAGTCAATGTGGAGGCTATATACAGGGTATTACGGTACAGAGTCAATGTGGAGGCTATATACAGGGGTACCGGTACAGAGTCAATGTGGAGGCTATATACAGGGGTACCGGTACAGAGTCAATGTGGAGGCTATATACAGGGGTACCGGTACAGAGTCAATGTGGAGGCTATATACAGGGGTACCGGTACAGAGTCAATGTGGAGGCTATATACAGGGGTACCGGTACAGAGTCAATGTGGAGGCTATATACAGGGAGTACCGGTACAGAGTCAATGTGGAGGCTATATACAGGGGTACCGGTACAGAGTCAATGTGGAGGCTATATACAGGGGTACCGGTACAGAGTCAATGTGGAGGCTATATACAGGGGTACTACGGTACAGAGTCAATGTGGAGGCTATATACAGGGGTACTACGGTACAGAGTCAATGTGGAGGCTATATACAGGGGTATTACGGTACAGAGTCAATGTGGAGGCTATATACAGGGTATTACGGTACAGAGTCAATGTGGAGGCTATATACAGGGTGTACCGGTACAGAGTCAATGTGGAGGCTATATACAGGGTGTTACCGGTACAGAGTCAATGTGGAGGCTATATACAGGGTGTACCGGTACAGAGTCAATGTGGAGGCTATATACAGGGGTACCGGTACAGAGTCAATGTGGAGGCTATATACAGGGGTACCGGTACAGAGTCAATGTGGAGGTTATATACAGGGGGTACCGGTACAGAGTCAATGTGGAGGCTATATACAGGGAGTACCGGTACAGAGTCAATGTGGAGGCTATATACAGGGGTACCGGTACAGAGTCAATGTGGAGGCTATATACAGGGAGTACCGGTACAGAGTCAATGTGGAGGCTATATACAGGGTGTTACGGTACAGAGTCAATGTGGAGGCTATATACAGGGGTACCGGTACAGAGTCAATGTGGAGGCTATATACAGGGGTACTGGTACAGAGTCAATGTGGAGGCTATATACAGGGGTACGGTACAGAGTCAATGTGGAGGCTATATACAGGGGTACCGGTACAGAGTCAATGTGGAGGCTATATACAGGGGTACCGGTACAGAGTCAATGTGGAGGCTATATACAGGGGTACCGGTACAGAGTCAATGTGGAGGCTATATACAGGGGTACCGGTACAGAGTCAATGTGGAGGCTATATACAGGGGTACCGGTACAGAGTCAATGTGGAGGCTATATACAGGGGTACCGGTACAGAGTCAATGTGGAGGCTATATACAGGGGTACCGGTACAGAGTCAATGTGGAGGCTATATACAGGGGTACCGGTACAGAGTCAATGTGGAGGCTATATACAGGGGTACCGGTACAGAGTCAATGTGGAGAGCTATATACAGGGGTACCGGTACAGAGTCAATGTGGAGGCTATATACAGGGGTACCGGTACAGAGTCAATGTGGAGGCTATATACAGGGGTACCGGTACAGAGTCAATGTGGAGGCTATATACAGGGGTACCGGTACAGAGTCAATGTGGAGGCTATATACAGGGGTACCGGTACAGAGTCAATGTGGAGGCTATATACAGGAGTACGGTACAGAGTCAATGTGGAGGCTATATACAGGGGTACCGGTACAGAGTCAATGTGGAGGCTATATACAGGGGTACCGGTACAGAGTCAATGTGGAGGCTATATACAGGGGTACCGGTACAGAGTCAATGTGGAGGCTATATACAGGGTATTACGGTACAGAGTCAATGTGGAGGCTATATACAGGGTGTACCGGTACAGAGTCAATGTGGAGGCTATATACAGGGGTACCGGTACAGAGTCAATGTGGAGGCTATATACAGGGGTTACCGGTACAGAGTCAATGTGGAGGCTATATACAGGGTATTACGGTACAGAGTCAATGTGGAGGCTATATACAGGGGTACTCGGTACAGAGTCAATGTGGAGGCTATATACAGGGGTACCGGTACAGAGTCAATGTGGAGGCTATATACAGGGGTACCGGTACAGAGTCAATGTGGAGGCTATATACAGGGAGTACCGGTACAGAGTCAATGTGGAGGCTATATACAGGGGTACCGGTACAGAGTCAATGTGGAGGCTATATACAGGGGTACCGGTACAGAGTCAATGTGGAGGCTATATACAGGGGTACCGGTACAGAGTCAATGTGGAGGCTATATACAGGGGTACCGGTACAGAGTCAATGTGGAGGCTATATACAGGGGATTACCGGTACAGAGTCAATGTGGAGGCTATATACAGGGGTACTCGGTACAGAGTCAATGTGGAGGCTATATACAGGGGTACCGGTACAGAGTCAATGTGGAGGCTATATACAGGGGTTACCGGTACAGAGTCAATGTGGAGGCTATATACAGGGTATTACGGTACAGAGTCAATGTGGAGGCTATATACAGGGTGTACCGGTACAGAGTCAATGTGGAGGCTATATACAGGGTATTACCGGTACAGAGTCAATGTGGAGGCTATATACAGGGGTACCGGTACAGAGTCAATGTGGAGGCTATATACAGGGTGTTACCGGTACAGAGTCAATGTGGAGGCTATATACAGGGGTACCGGTACAGAGTCAATGTGGAGGCTATATACAGGGGTACCGGTACAGAGTCAATGTGGAGGCTATATACAGGGGTATTACGGTACAGAGTCAATGTGGAGGCTATATACAGGGGTACTGGTACAGAGTCAATGTGGAGGCTATATACAGGGGGTACCGGTACAGAGTCAATGTGGAGGCTATATACAGGGGTTACCGGTACAGAGTCAATGTGGAGGCTATATACAGGGTATTACCGGTACAGAGTCAATGTGGAGGCTATATACAGGGGTACCGGTACAGAGTCAATGTGGAGGCTATATACAGGGTATTACCGGTACAGAGTCAATGTGGAGGCTATATACAGGGGTACCGGTACAGAGTCAATGTGGAGGCTATATACAGGGGTACCGGTACAGAGTCAATGTGGAGGCTATATACAGGGAGTACCGGTACAGAGTCAATGTGGAGGCTATATACAGGGGTACCGGTACAGAGTCAATGTGGAGGCTATATACAGGGGTACCGGTACAGAGTCAATGTGGAGGCTATATACAGGGGTACCGGTACAGAGTCAATGTGGAGGCTATATACAGGGGTACCGGTACAGAGTCAATGTGGAGGCTATATACAGGGGTACCGGTACAGAGTCAATGTGGAGGCTATATACAGGGGTACCGGTACAGAGTCAATGTGGAGGCTATATACAGGGGTACCGGTACAGAGTCAATGTGGAGGCTATATACAGGGGTACCGGTACAGAGTCAATGTGGAGGCTATATACAGGGGTACCGGTACAGAGTCAATGTGGAGGCTATATACAGGGGTACCGGTACAGAGTCAATGTGGAGGCTATATACAGGGGTACCGGTACAGAGTCAATGTGGAGGCTATATACAGGGAGTACCGGTACAGAGTCAATGTGGAGGCTATATACAGGGAGTACCGGTACAGAGTCAATGTGGAGGCTATATACAGGGTGTACCGGTACAGAGTCAATGTGGAGGCTATATACAGGGTACTACGGTACAGAGTCAATGTGGAGGCTATATACAGGGTGTTACCGGTACAGAGTCAATGTGGAGGCTATATACAGGGGTACCGGTACAGAGTCAATGTGGAGGCTATATACAGGGGTACCGGTACAGAGTCAATGTGGAGGCTATATACAGGGTATTACGGTACAGAGTCAATGTGGAGGCTATATACAGGGTGTTACTGGTACAGAGTCAATGTGGAGGCTATATACAGGGAGTACCGGTACAGAGTCAATGTGGAGGCTATATACAGGGAGTACCGGTACAGAGTCAATGTGGAGGCTATATACAGGGGTACCGGTACAGAGTCAATGTGGAGGCTATATACAGGGGTACCGGTACAGAGTCAATGTGGAGGCTATATACAGGGGTACCGGTACAGAGTCAATGTGGAGGCTATATACAGGGGTACCGGTACAGAGTCAATGTGGAGGCTATATACAGGGTATTACGGTACAGAGTCAATGTGGAGGCTATATACAGGGTATTACGGTACAGAGTCAATGTGGAGGCTATATACAGGGTGTTACCGGTACAGAGTCAATGTGGAGGCTATATACAGGGTATTACGGTACAGAGTCAATGTGGAGGCTATATACAGGGGGTACCGGTACAGAGTCAATGTGGAGGCTATATACAGGGGTATTCCGGTACAGAGTCAATGTGGAGGCTATATACAGGGTATTACGGTACAGAGTCAATGTGGAGGCTATATACAGGGTATTACGGTACAGAGTCAATGTGGAGGCTATATACAGGGGTACCGGTACAGAGTCAATGTGGAGGCTATATACAGGGGTACCGGTACAGAGTCAATGTGGAGGCTATATACAGGGTATTACCGGTACAGAGTCAATGTGGAGGCTATATACAGGGGTACTGGTACAGAGTCAATGTGGAGGCTATATACAGGGAGTACCGGTACAGAGTCAATGTGGAGGCTATATACAGGGGTTACCGGTACAGAGTCAATGTGGAGGCTATATACAGGGGTACCGGTACAGAGTCAATGTGGAGGCTATATACAGGGGTACAGGTACAGAGTCAATGTGGAGGCTATATACAGGGGTATTACGGTACAGAGTCAATGTGGAGGCTATATACAGGGTATTACGGTACAGAGTCAATGTGGAGGCTATATACAGGGGTATACGGTACAGAGTCAATGTGGAGGCTATATACAGGGTATTACGGTACAGAGTCAATGTGGAGGCTATATACAGGGGTATTCGGTACAGAGTCAATGTGGAGGCTATATACAGGGTAGTACCGGTACAGAGTCAATGTGGAGGCTATATACAGGGTGTTACGGTACAGAGTCAATGTGGAGGCTATATACAGGGTACTACGGTACAGAGTCAATGTGGAGGCTATATACAGGGTGTTACCGGTACAGAGTCAATGTGGAGGCTATATACAGGGAGTACCGGTACAGAGTCAATGTGGAGGCTATATACAGGGGTACCGGTACAGAGTCAATGTGGAGGCTATATACAGGGGTACCGGTACAGAGTCAATGTGGAGGCTATATACAGGGTGTTACCGGTACAGAGTCAATGTGGAGGCTATATACAGGGGTACCGGTACAGAGTCAATGTGGAGGCTATATACAGGGGTACCGGTACAGAGTCAATGTGGAGGCTATATACAGGGGTACCGGTACAGAGTCAATGTGGAGGCTATATACAGGGTATTACGGTACAGAGTCAATGTGGAGGCTATATACAGGGTATTACGGTACAGAGTCAATGTGGAGGCTATATACAGGGTATTACGGTACAGAGTCAATGTGGAGGCTATATACAGGGGTACTACGGTACAGAGTCAATGTGGAGGCTATATACAGGGTATTACGGTACAGAGTCAATGTGGAGGCTATATACAGGGTGTTACCGGTACAGAGTCAATGTGGAGGCTATATACAGGGTATTACGGTACAGAGTCAATGTGGAGGCTATATACAGGGTATTACGGTACAGAGTCAATGTGGAGGCTATATACAGGGTATTACGGTACAGAGTCAATGTGGAGGCTATATACAGGGGTTACCGGTACAGAGTCAATGTGGAGGCTATATACAGGGTATTACGGTACAGAGTCAATGTGGAGGCTATATACAGGGTGTTACGGTACAGAGTCAATGTGGAGGCTATATACAGGGAGTACCGGTACAGAGTCAATGTGGAGGCTATATACAGGGGTACCGGTACAGAGTCAATGTGGAGGCTATATACAGGGGTATTACGGTACAGAGTCAATGTGGAGGCTATATACAGGGGGTACCGGTACAGAGTCAATGTGGAGGCTATATACAGGGGTATTACGGTACAGAGTCAATGTGGAGGCTATATACAGGGTATTACGGTACAGAGTCAATGTGGAGGCTATATACAGGGTGTTACCGGTACAGAGTCAATGTGGAGGCTATATACAGGGGTACCGGTACAGAGTCAATGTGGAGGCTATATACAGGGTATTACGGTACAGAGTCAATGTGGAGGCTATATACAGGGGTACTGGTACAGAGTCAATGTGGAGGCTATATACAGGGGTACCGGTACAGAGTCAATGTGGAGGCTATATACAGGGAGTACCGGTACAGAGTCAATGTGGAGGCTATATACAGGGAGTACCGGTACAGAGTCAATGTGGAGGCTATATACAGGGGTACTGGTACAGAGTCAATGTGGAGGCTATATACAGGGGTACCGGTACAGAGTCAATGTGGAGGCTATATACAGGGGTACCGGTACAGAGTCAATGTGGAGGCTATATACAGGGATTACGGTACAGAGTCAATGTGGAGGCTATATACAGGGGGTACCGGTACAGAGTCAATGTGGAGGCTATATACAGGGGTACCGGTACAGAGTCAATGTGGAGGCTATATACAGGGTACGGTACAGAGTCAATGTGGAGGCTATATACAGGGAGTACCGGTACAGAGTCAATGTGGAGGCTATATACAGGGGTACCGGTACAGAGTCAATGTGGAGGCTATATACAGGGTGTTACGGTACAGAGTCAATGTGGAGGCTATATACAGGGAGTACCGGTACAGAGTCAATGTGGAGGCTATATACAGGGGATTACCGGTACAGAGTCAATGTGGAGGCTATATACAGGGGGTACCGGTACAGAGTCAATGTGGAGGCTATATACAGGGTGTTACTGGTACAGAGTCAATGTGGAGGCTATATACAGGGTATTACGGTACAGAGTCAATGTGGAGGCTATATACAGGGTGTTACGGTACAGAGTCAATGTGGAGGCTATATACAGGGAGTACCGGTACAGAGTCAATGTGGAGGCTATATACAGGGGTACTGGTACAGAGTCAATGTGGAGGCTATATACAGGGTATTACGGTACAGAGTCAATGTGGAGGCTATATACAGGGTATTACGGTACAGAGTCAATGTGGAGGCTATATACAGGGAGTACCGGTACAGAGTCAATGTGGAGGCTATATACAGGGAGTACCGGTACAGAGTCAATGTGGAGGCTATATACAGGGGTACCGGTACAGAGTCAATGTGGAGGCTATATACAGGGAGTACGGTACAGAGTCAATGTGGAGGCTATATACAGGGGTACCGGTACAGAGTCAATGTGGAGGCTATATACAGGGGTACCGGTACAGAGTCAATGTGGAGGCTATATACAGGGGTACCGGTACAGAGTCAATGTGGAGGCTATATACAGGGGTTACGGTACAGAGTCAATGTGGAGGCTATATACAGGGTATTACGGTACAGAGTCAATGTGGAGGCTATATACAGGGTATTACGGTACAGAGTCAATGTGGAGGCTATATACAGGGTATTACCGGTACAGAGTCAATGTGGAGGCTATATACAGGGTATTACCGGTACAGAGTCAATGTGGAGGCTATATACAGGGGTATTACGGTACAGAGTCAATGTGGAGGCTATATACAGGGTATTACCGGTACAGAGTCAATGTGGAGGCTATATACAGGGTGTTACGGTACAGAGTCAATGTGGAGGCTATATACAGGGTATTACCGGTACAGAGTCAATGTGGAGGCTATATACAGGGTACCGGTACAGAGTCAATGTGGAGGCTATATACAGGGGTACCGGTACAGAGTCAATGTGGAGGCTATATACAGGGTATTACGGTACAGAGTCAATGTGGAGGCTATATACAGGGAGTACTGGTACAGAGTCAATGTGGAGGCTATATACAGGGAGTACCGGTACAGAGTCAATGTGGAGGCTATATACAGGGGTACCGGTACAGAGTCAATGTGGAGGCTATATACAGGGGTACCGGTACAGAGTCAATGTGGAGGCTATATACAGGGGTACACGGTACAGAGTCAATGTGGAGGCTATATACAGGGTATTACGGTACAGAGTCAATGTGGAGGCTATATACAGGGTGTTACGGTACAGAGTCAATGTGGAGGCTATATACAGGGTATTACGGTACAGAGTCAATGTGGAGGCTATATACAGGGTATTACGGTACAGAGTCAATGTGGAGGCTATATACAGGGTATTACGGTACAGAGTCAATGTGGAGGCTATATACAGGGTGTTACGGTACAGAGTCAATGTGGAGGCTATATACAGGGTGTTACGGTACAGAGTCAATGTGGAGGCTATATACAGGGTATTACGGTACAGAGTCAATGTGGAGGCTATATACAGGGTGTTACGGTACAGAGTCAATGTGGAGGCTATATACAGGGGTACCGGTACAGAGTCAATGTGGAGGCTATATACAGGGGTACCGGTACAGAGTCAATGTGGAGGCTATATACAGGGGTACCGGTACAGAGTCAATGTGGAGGCTATATACAGGGGTACCGGTACAGAGTCAATGTGGAGGCTATATACAGGGGTACCGGTACAGAGTCAATGTGGAGGCTATATACAGGGAGTACCGGTACAGAGTCAATGTGGAGGCTATATACAGGGGTACCGGTACAGAGTCAATGTGGAGGCTATATACAGGGAGTACCGGTACAGAGTCAATGTGGAGGCTATATACAGGGGGTACCGGTACAGAGTCAATGTGGAGGCTATATACAGGGTGTACGGTACAGAGTCAATGTGGAGGCTATATACAGGGGGTACCGGTACAGAGTCAATGTGGAGGCTATATACAGGGGTACCGGTACAGAGTCAATGTGGAGGCTATATACAGAGGGTACCGGTACAGAGTCAATGTGGAGGCTATATACAGGGTGTAGCGGTACAGAGTCAATGTGGAGGCTATATACAGGGTATTACGGTACAGAGTCAATGTGGAGGCTATATACAGGGTATTACGGTACAGAGTCAATGTGGAGGCTATATACAGGGGGTACCGGTACAGAGTCAATGTGGAGGCTATATACAGGGGTACTGGTACAGAGTCAATGTGGAGGCTATATACAGGGGTACCGGTACAGAGTCAATGTGGAGGCTATATACAGGGAGTACCGGTACAGAGTCAATGTGGAGGCTATATACAGGGGGTACCGGTAAAGAGTCAATGTGGAGGCTATATACAGGGGGTACAGGTACAGAGTCAATGTGGAGGCTATATACAGGGGGTACCGGTACAGAGTCAATGTGGAGGCTATATACAGGGGGTACTGGTACAGCGTCAATGTGGAGGCTACATACAGGGTATTACGGTACAGAGTCAATGTGGAGGCTATATACAGGGGTATTACGGTACAGAGTCAATGTGGAGGCTATATACAGGGTATTACGGTATAGAGTCAATGTGGAGGTTATATACAGGGTATTACGGTACAGAGTCAATGTGGAGGCTATATACAGGGTATTACGTTACAGAGTCAATGTAAGGCTATATACAGGGTATTACGGTACAGAGTCCATTTGGAGGCTATATACAGGGTATTACGATACAGAGTCAATGTGGAGGCTATATACAGGGTATTACGGTACAGAGTCAATGTGGAGGCTATATACAGGCTGTTACGGTACAGAGTCAATGTGGAGGCTATATACAGGGGGTACCGGTACAGAGTCAATGTGGAGGCTATATACAGGGGGTACTGGTACAGAGTCAATGTGGAGGTTATATACAGGGTATTATGGTACAGCGTCAATGTGGAGGCTATATACAGGGTATTATGGTACAGCGTCAATGTGGAGGCAATATACAGGGTATTACGGTACAGAGTAAATGTGGAGGCTATATACAGGGTATTACGTTACAGAGTCAATGTAAGGCTATATACAGGGTATTACGGTACAGAGTCAATGTGGAGGCTATATACAGGGGGTAACTGGTACAGCGTCAATGTGGAGGCTATATACAGGGTATTATGGTAAGCGTCAATGTGGAGGCTATACAGGGGTACTGGTACAGAGTCAATGTGGAGGCTATATACAGGGGGTACCGGTAAAGAGTCAATGTGGAGGCTATACAGGGGGTACCGGTACAGAGTCAATGTGGAGGCTATATACAGGGGGTACCGGTACAGAGTCAATGTGAGGGCTATATACAGGGGTACCGGTACAGAGTCATGTGGAGGCTATAAACAGGGGGTACCGGTACAGAGTCATGTGGAGGCTATATACAGGGGGTACTGGTACAGAGTCAATGTGGAGATATATACAGGGTACCGGTAAAGAGTCAATGTGGAGGCTATATACACAGGGGTACCGGCACAGAGTCAATGTAGAGCTATATACAGGGGTAAATGGTACAGAGTCAATGTGGAGGAGATATATACAGGGGGTACGGTAAAGAGTCAATGTGGAGACTATATATTAGGGTACAGTACAGAGTCATGTGGAAGCTATATACAGGGTATTACGGTATAGAGTCAATGTGGAGGTTATATACAGGGTATTACGGTACAGAGTCAATGTGGAGGCTATATACAGGGTATTCGTTACAGAGTCAATGTAAGGCTATATACAGGGTATTACGTTACAGAGTCATGTAAGGCTATATATACAGGGTATTACGGTACAGAGTCCATGTGAGGCTATATACAGGGGGTACTGGTACAGCGTCAATGTGGGAGGCTACATACAGGGTATTATGGTACAGAGTCAATGTGGAGGCTATATACAGGGTATTGCACAGAGTCACCGGAGGCTATATACAGGGTATTACGGTATAGAGTCAATGTGGAGGTTATATACAGGGTATTACGGTACAGAGTCAATGTGGAGGCTATATACAGGGTATTGCTGTCACAGAGTCAATGTAAGGCTATATACAGGGTATTACGGTACAGAGTCCATTTGGAGGCTATATACAGGGTATTACGATACAGAGTCAATGTGGAGGCTATATACAGGGTATTACGGTACAGAGTCAATGTGGAGGCTATATACAGGGTGTTACGGTACAGAGTCAATGTGGAGGCTATATACAGAGGGTACCGGTACAGAGTCAATGTGGAGGCTATATACAGGGGGTACTGGTACAGCGTCAATGTGGAGGCTATATACAGGGTATTATGGTACAGCGTCAATGTGGAGGCTATATACAGGGGGTACTGGTACAGAGTCAATGTGGAGGTTATATACAGGGTATTACGGTACAGAGTCAATGTGGAGGCTATATACAGGGTATTACGTTACAGAGTCAATGTAAGGCTATATACAGGGTATTACGGTACAGAGTCAATGTGGAGGCTATATACAGGGGGTACTGGTACAGCGTCAATGTGGAGGCTATATACAGGGTATTATGGTACAGCGTCAATGTGGAGGCTATATACAGGGGGTACTGGTACAGAGTCAATGTGGAGGCTATATACAGGGGGTACCGGTAAAGAGTCAATGTGGAGGCTATATACAGGGGGTACCGGTACAGAGTCAATGTGGAGGCTATATACAGGGGTACCGGTACAGAGTCAATGTGGAGGCTATAAACAGGGGGTACTGCACAGAGTCAATGTGGAGGCTATATACAGGTGGTACTGGTACAGAGTCAATGTGGAGGATATATACAGGGGGTACCGGTAAGAGTCAATGTGGAGGCTATATACAGGGGGTACGGTACAGAGTCAATGTGGAGCTATATACAGGGGTACTGGTATGAAGAGTCAATGGGAGGCTATATACAGGGGGTACCGGTAAAGAGTCAATGTGGAGAGCTATATACAGGGGGCACCGCACAGAGTCAATGTGGAGGCTATACAGGGGGTACCGGTACAGAGTCAATGTGGAGGCTATAAACAGGGGTACCGGTACAGAGTCAATGTGGAGAGCTATATACAGGGGTACTGGTACAGAGTCAATGTGGAGGATATATATACAGGGGTACCGGTAAAGAGTCAATGTGGAGGCTATATACAGGGGTACCGGTACAGAGTCAATGTGGAGGCTATATACAGGGGGTACTGGTACAGAGTCAATGTGAGGATATATACAGGGTATTATGGTACAGCCATTTGGGAGGCTATATATACAGGGTATTACGATACAGAGTCAATGTGGAGGCTATATACAGGGTATTACGGTACAGAGTCATGTGAGGCTATATACAGGGTGTTACGGTACAGAGTCAATGTGGAGAGCTATATACAGAGGTACCGGTACAGAGCTCAATGTGGAGGCTATATACAGGGGTACTGGTACAGCGTCAATGTGGAGGCTATATACAGTGGTGCATTATGGTACAGCGTCAATGTGGAGGCTATATACAGGGTACTGGTACAGAGTCAATGTGGAGGTTATATACAGGTATTACGGTACAGAGTCAATGTGGAGGCTATATACAGGGTATTAAATGCCATAGAGTCAATGTAAGGCTATATACAGGGTATTACGGTACAGAGTCAATGTGGAGGCTATATACAGGGGGTACTAGTACAGCGTCAATGTGGAGGCTATATACAGGGTATTATGGTACAGCGTCAATGTGGAGGCTATATACAGGGGGGTACTGGTACAGAGTCAATGTGGAGGCTATATACAGGGGGTACCGGTAAGGAAATATCAATGTGACTATATACAGGGGTACCAGTACAGAGTCAATGTGGAGAGCTATATACAGGGTACCGGTACAGAGTCAATGTGGAGAGCTATATACAGGGGGTACGGTACAGAGTCAATGTGAGGCTATAAAACAGGGGGTACCGGTACAGAGTCAATGTGGAGGCTATATACAGGGGGTACTGGTACAGAGTCAATGTGGAGATATATACAGGGGGTACCGGTAAAGAGTCAATGTGGAGGCTATATACAGGGGTACCCAGGTACAGAGTCAGTAATGGAGGCTATATACAGGGGTACTGGTACAGAGTCAATGTGGAGGATATATACAGGGTATTATGGTACAGCGTCCATTTGGAGGCTATATACAGGTATTACGATACAGAGTCAATGTGGAGGCTATACAGGGTATTACGGCACAGAGTCAATGTGGGAGGCTATATACAGGGTGTTACAGTACAGAGTCAATGTGGAGGCTATATACAGAGGGCACCGGTACAGAGTCAATGTGGAGGCTATATACAGGGGTACTGGTACAGCGTCAATGTGAGGCTATATACAGGGTATTATGGTACAGCGTCAATGTGGAGGCTATACAGGGGGGTACTGGTACAGAGTCAATGTGGAGGGTTATATACAGGTATTCACGGTACAGAGTCAATGTGGAGAGCTATATATACAGGGTATTACGTTACAGAGTCAATGTAAGGCTATATACAGGGTATTACGGTACAGAGTCAATGTGGAGGCTATATACAGGGGTACTGGTACAGCGTCAATGTGGAGGCTATATACAGGGTGTTATGGTACAGCGTCAATGTGGAGGCTATATACAGGGTACTGGTACAGAGTCAATGTGGAGGCTATATACAGGGGTACCGGTAAAGAGTCAATGTGAGAGGCTATATACAGGGGTACCGGTACAGAGTCAATGTGGAGGCTATATACAGGGGCACCGGTACAGAGTCAATGTGGAGCTATAAACAGGGGTACGGTACAGGAGTCAATGTGGAGGCTATATACAGGGGGTACTGGTACAGAGTCATGGGAGGATATATACAGGGGTACCGGTAAAGAGTCAATGTGGAGGCTATATACAGGGGGTACCGGTACAGAGTCAATGTGGAGGCTATATACAGGGGTACTGGTACAGAGTCAATGTGGAGGCTATATACAGGGGTACCGGTAAAGAGTCAATGTGGAGGCTATAGCACAGGGGGTACCGTACAGAGTCAATGTAGGAGAGCTATATACAAGGGTACTGGTACAGAGTCAATGTGGAGGATATATACAGGGGGTACCGGTAAAGAGTCAATGTGGAGGCTATATACAGGGGGTACCGGTACAGAGTCAATGTGGAGGCTATATACAGGGGGTACTGGTACAGAGTCAATGTGGAGGATATATACAGGGGGTACCAGTACAGAGTCAATGTGGAGGCTATATACAGGGGGTACCGGTACACAGTCAATGTGGAGGCTATATACAGGGGGTACCGGTACAGAGTCAATATGGAGGCTATATACAGAGGGTACCGGTACAGAGTCAATGTGGGAGGCTATAAACAGGGGGTAGCGGTACAGAGTCAATGTGGAGGCTATATACAGGGGGTACCGGTACACAGTCAATGTGGAGGCTATATACAGGGGGTACCGGTACAGAGTCAATGTGGAGGCTATATACAGAGGGTACCGGTACAGAGTCAATGTGGAGGCTATATACAGGGTGTAGCGGTACAGAGTCAATGTGGAGGCTATATACAGGGTATTACGGTACAGAGTCAATGTGGAGGCTATATACAGGGTATTACGGCACAGAGTCAATGTGAGGCTATATACAGGGTATTCGTTACAGAGTCAATGTAAGGCTATATACAGGGTATTACGGGTACAGAGTCATGTGGAGGCTATATACAGGGGTACTGGTACAGCGTCAATGTGGAGGCTATATACAGGGTATTATGGTACAGCGTCAATGTGGGAGGCTATATACAGGGGGTACTGGTACAGAGTCAATGTGGAGGCTATACAGGGGTACCGGTAAAGAGTCAATGTGGAGGCTATATGCAGGGTACCGGTACAGAGTCAATGTGGAGGCTATATACAGGGGGTGCCGGTACAGAGTCAATGTGGAGAGCTATAAACAGGGGTACCGGGTACAGAGTCAATGTGGAGAGCTATATACAGGGGGTACTGGTACAGAGTCAATGGAGGATATATACAGGGGGTACCGGTAAAGGGTCAATGTGGAGGCTATATACAGGGGTACCGGTACAGAGTCATGTGGAGGCTATATACAGGGGTACTGGTACAGAGTCAATGTGGAGGATATATACAGGGGTACCGGTAAAGAGTCAATGTGGAGACTATATACAGGGGGTACCGGTAAAGAGTCAAATGTGGACTATACAGGGGTACCGGTACAGAGTCAATGTGGAGGCTATATACAGGGTACCGGTACAGAGTCAATGTGGAGGCTATAAACAGGGGGTACCGGTACAGAGTCAATGTGGAGGCTATATACAGGGGTACCGTTACAGAGTCAATGGGAGGCTATATACAGGGGTACATTTTACAGTCAATGTGGAGGCTATATACAGGGGGTACCGGGTACAGAGTCAATGTGGAGGCTATATACAGGGGTACGGTACACAGTCAATGTGGAGGCTATATAGGTGGGTACCGGTACAGAGTCAATGTGGAGGCTATATATAGAGGGTACCGGTACAGAGTCAATGTGGAGGCTATATACAGGGTGTAGCGGCCAGAGTCAATGTGAGCTATATACAGGGTATTACGGTTCCAGAGTCAATGTGGAGGCTATATACAGGGTATTACGGGTACAGAGTCAATGTGGAGGCTATATACAGGGGGTACCGGTACAGAGTCAATGTGGAGGCTATATACAGGGGGTACTGGTACAGCGTCAATGTGGAGAGCTATATACAGGGTATTATGGTACAGCGTCAATGTGGAGGCTATATACAGGGGTACTGGTACAGAGTCAATGTGAGATATACAGGGGCACCGGTAAAAAGTCAATGTGGAGGCTATATACAGGGGGTACGGTACAGAGTCAATGTGGAGGGCTATATACAGGGGGTACCGGTAAAGAGTCAATGTGGAGGCTATATACAGGGGGTACAGGTACAGAGTCAATGTGGAGGCTATATACAGGGGTACCGGTACAGAGTCAATGTGGAGGCTATATACAGGGGTACTGGTACAGGAGTCAATGTGGAGGAGCTATATGCCAGGGAACCGGTACAGAGTCAATGGAGGCTATATACCCAGGGGGTACCGGTACAGAGTCAATGTGGAGGCTATATACAGGGGGTACGGTACAGAGAGTCAATGTGGAGGCTATATACAGGGGTACCAGTACAGAGTCAATGTGGAGGCTATATACAGGGGGTACCGGTACACAGTCAATGTGGAGGCTATATACAGGGGTACCGGTAAGAGTCAATGTGGAGGCTATATACAGGGGTAATGGTACAGAGTCAATGTGGAGGCTATATACGAAGGGGTACTGGTACAGAGTCAATGTGGAGGATATATACACAGGTACCTAAAGAGTCATGTGGAGACTATATACAGGGGGTACCGTACAGAGTCAATGTGAAGGCTATATACAGGGGGTACCGGTAAAGAGTCAATGTGGAGGCTATATACAGGGGTACCTGCACAGAGTCAATGTGGAGGCTATATACAGGGGTACCGGTACAGAGTCAATGTGGAGGCTATAAACAGGGGTACCGGTACAGAGTCAATGTGGAGGCTATATACAGGGGTACCAGTACAGAGTCAATGTGGAGGCTATATACAGGGGTACCGGTACACAGTCAATGTGGAGGCTATATACAGGGGGTACCGGTACAGAGTCAATGTGGAGGCTATATACAGGGGGTACCGGTACACAGTCAATGTGGAGGCTATATACAGGGGGTACCGGTACAGAGTCAATGTGGAGGCTATATACAGAGGGTACCGGTACAGAGTCAATGTGGAGGCTATATACAGGGTGTAGCGGTACAGAGTCAATGTGGAGGCTATATACAGGGTATTACGGTACAGAGTCAATGTGGAGGCTATATACAGGGTATTACGGTACAGAGTCAATGTGGAGGCTATATACAGGGGGTACCGGTACAGAGTCAATGTGGAGGCTATATACAGGGGGTACTGGTACAGCGTCAATGTGGAGGCTATATACAGGGTATTATGGTACAGCGTCAATGTGGAGGCTATATACAGGGGGTACTGGTACAGAGTCAATGTGGAGGATATATACAGGGGGTACCGGTAAAGAGTCAATGTGGAGGCTATATACAGGGGGTACCGGTACAGAGTCAATGTGGAGGCTATATACAGGGGGTACCGGTAAAGAGTCAATGTGGAGGCTATATACAGGGGGTACCGGTACAGAGTCAATGTGGAGGCTATATACAGGGGGTACCGGCACAGAGTCAATGTGGAGGCTATAAACAGGGGTACCGGCACAGAGTCAATGTGGAGGCTATATACAGGGGTACCAGTACAGAGTCAATGTGGAGGCTATATACAGGGGGCACGGCACACAGTCAATGTGGAGGCTATATACAGGGGGTACCGGTACAGAGTCAATGTGGAGGCTATATACAGGGGGTACCGGTACACAGTCAATGTGGAGGCTATATACAGGGGGTACCGGTACAGAGTCAGTGTGGAGGCTATATACAGGGGGTACTGGTACAGAGTCAATGTGGAGGCTATATACAGGGGGTACCGGTACAGAGTCAATGTGCAAGGTCACCGGTTAGTCACTCAGTAGATTTCCATACCCACAGTTCTAATAGGGTGACATGAATAAGGATATTTCATATTTCAAGTTTAGAAGTTAGCACCCAACTGAACGTTGCCTTTTGCTTTGAGAGTGGAGAAGGTGGTATGTTTACACTCTCCTCGGAAATGTGATCTCACATGAACTAAGCCTACAGGCATGTTGATATTACAATCTGATCTGACGTTTATCATATAACTCTGCAGTGCAGCAGATGAATGAGCGACACGGTTTTCTGTAGTAATCTAGTCCGCGAAACACTGAATTCAATTGTCCTCTGCCTTGTGAATGAGTTAAATTAACTTGAAATTGGACTGGAATGTAAGGGTCCGTGAGGATAACCAGACCCATTTAGGGCTGGACTTTGGGACGGAGGCCTGAGACAGTGACAGTAATCATCTAGGACAGGGCCAGTGAAACCCAGTCTGGCAGGTTTTTTTTTTCTTTCTTTTTTTTCTCTCTCTCAATTCAATTCAATTCAAGGGGCTTTATTGGCATGGTAAACATGTGTTAACATTGTCAAATCAAGTGAGGCAGATAATATATAAAGTGAATATATAAAGTCAAATAAACAATAAAAATTAACAGTAAACATTACACATACAGAAGTTTCAAAACAATAAAGACATTACAAATGTCATGTTATATATATATATACAGTGTTTTAACAATGTACAAATGGTAAAGGACACAAGATAAAATAAATAAGCATAAATATGGGTTGTATTTACAATGGTGTGTGTTCTTCACTGGTTGCCTTTTTCTTGTGGCAACAGGTCACAGATCTTGCTGCTGTGATGGCACATTGTGGAATTTCACCCAGTAGATATGGGAGTTTATCAAAATTGGATTTGTTTTTGAATTCTTTGTGGATCTGTGTAATCTGTGGGAAATATGTCTCTCTAATATGGTCATACATTGGGCAGGAGGTTAGGAAGTGCAGCTCTCTCTCTCTCTCTCTCTCTCTCTCTCTCTCTCTCTCTCATATCCTGTCTTTTCTTCTGTGGTAACTGGATGCGTCTGGGACACCCTATGTTCCTGTGCGTTCCACAATGATTAACCCTAACATGTTTGGGCTGTTTTTCCCAACTCCTAAACACTGAAAACAAATGCTTCCATATAGTTCCAGATAAGGGTTATTTGGCTTGTAAGACCCCTTTCCTTGCTCTATGGAACCTTTTTTTGAAGGTTCTGTAAAGAACTATGCCCATCAGGTTCTAAATGTTACATGTATGGTGCTATAAAGAACCCTTTCCTAAGGTTCTATAGAGAACCATAAAACAAATCTTTATAGCAGTAAAAAAGAGATCCACTTTGGTTACAACCCTTTCGGGGCTTTATAGAACCCTTTTGTATGATTCTTTATAGAACCTTTATGGAGAATGGTTAATAATAGAACCATTCTCAATCTCAAAAGTTATTTGTAGAACCATAAATGTTTTTTAAATTCTGTTTTACAATAGCCAAATTATATTGTTAAAATTTCATAGGTTTTATTATTGTGTCAGGTGTGCTAGCTCTGGGAACAGTTCTAGGTCCCTGAGGAAAGAATTGAGAACTTCATCAATTGTTCTCAAGTCACACAAAGCATCTCTTTCACACCACACCATCACTGGACATATTATATGTACCATAGCATAGCATAGCATAGCATAACACAGCATAGCATAACACAGCATAGCATAGCATAACACAGCATAGACTTGGATTCAGGAGGCGGGATTATTAAGGGGATAGGGTGACATCATCACAATGCCCTCATTTTAATACACCAATGGTACCACGATATTATCTTACCAAATTTAAATAAGTACAGCGTTGTAACCAACATTGAAGAAGGCGTTGCTGCATAGGGGGCGTGGTTTATATAGCTAATCAATATTTGATTATAGAGTGTCAGCAAATATAATTAAAAGTTAATCTATGGCAAAGATACTTATATGTTCCCCTTTCATCTGTGTCTGGTGTGACAAGTTCTTTAGCCAGCATGGAACAAAAGAGGGGAGGGTCATTCAAAACTCAGTTGTCAAGTCAACGCCTCCGTCAGTTCTGCTGTGAACCGCATCACAAGAGACATGCTAAACGGGAGATAAATAAAAAACATTTTGGACATCATTGATGAAATTTCAATGTTGTTTGAGTTGGTTAGGGTTGATCACCAAATTTGCTTGAGATGATTTGACTGCAACACTGCTCTCTGCATCCAAGTTGCTTGACACAGACGTTTCAAAGAGCTGTCAGTCAAGATGAGCTCATGAATATAAGCTCCTCGCCCACTCAGCCTGTCTTTTCAAACTTCCTGGTAGTTAGCCGTGAGAGAAAAAATAACTTTTTCTCAAATGTTGAGCATTTCTATCCAAAACAAATATTACGGGTGATATTTTAGTCGCTGAAAAGGGATATTTTACATGAATCAGAATGACTGTTCGGGACCTTTAAGGTTCCTCGGAGAACTCATGCCCTATAAAGAACCTTTTGATTTAAGTGTGGGGTTCTTGACGTGGCATCTACGGTTCTTCAGAATCGTAAAAGTTTCTTGAAATGTATGGAAGCCAGCAGATCTGTCCGTTTCATAGCACACACAGCAAATTGCCAATTTACAAGATGGCAAGAAGACCAAGATGAATGGATGCACATGCTACGTTAGCTCTGCTACGAGATCTGATCGAAAACGACTCAGAGAAAATCAGTCATGACAGTCCTGATGAGTAATTCTGATTCTACACCTCCAAGGTGCAAAAGAAGACAGAACGGCATACCCGTGCCACCACCAAATGAAATGTGACAACAGGGGATAGGAAAGTACGGCACTGGTTGAATAGAACAAGCTGGTGACAATGCTATCAAATCAAATGTTATTGGTCTCATACACATTTTTAGCATGTTATTGCGGGGTGGACCATAAATGCTTGTGTTCCTAGCTCCAACAGTGCAGTAATATCTAACAATATACGGGCAAATTATCGGCACGATAACTGAGAGAGAAGGCCTTACATCTCAAGCCAGCTGGAAATATTTTTGTATTTATTATGGATGAGCATTAGTTCCTGCCAAGGCAGCAGCTACTCTTCCTGGTGTTCATTATGGATCCCCATTAGTTCCTGCAAAGACAGCAGCTACTCTTCCTGGTGTTTATTATGGATCCCCATTAGTTCCTGCCAAGGCAGCAGCTACTCTTCCTGGGGTTTATTATGGATCCCCATTAGTTCCTGCCAAGGCAGCAGCTACTCTTCCTGGGGTTTATTATGGATCCCCATTAGTTCCTGCCAAGGCAGCAGCTACTCTTCCTGGGGTTTATTATGGATCCCCATTAGTTCCTGCCAAGGCAGCAGCTACTCTTCCTGGGGTTTATTATGGATCCCCATTAGTTCCTGCCAAGGCAGCAGCTCCTCTTCCTGGGGATTATTATGGATCCCCATTAGTTCCTGCCAAGGCAGCAGCTACTATTCCTGGGGTTTATTATGGATCCCCATTAGTTCCTGCAAAGACAGCAGCTACTCTTCCTGGGGATTATTATGGATCCCCATTAGTTCCTGCCAAGGCAGCAGCTACTCTTCCTGGGGATTATTATGGATCCCCATTAGTTCCTGCCAAGGCAGCAGCTACTCTTCCTGGTGTTTATTATGGATCCCCATTAGTTCCTGCCAAGGCAGCAGCTACTCTTCCTGGGGTTTATTATGGATCCCCATTAGTTCCTGCCAAGGCAGCAGCTACTCTTCCTGGGGTTTATTATGGATCCCCATTAGTTCCTGCCAAGGCAGCAGCTACTCTTCCTGGGGTCCAAACACATTAAGGCACTTACATCACAAATAAAACAAAATATAAAACAGTACATCATATAACATTATTACACCACTACATATCTACAATACAAAATGTAAAACTTCAAAAAATTAAGGCAGTTATACAATTTTAAAAACATTACAAATCATTCATAACAGGTTTCACAACACACCAAGTGTCTGCCCTCAGGCCCCTACTCCACATCTACAACACAAAAGCCATGTGTACGTGTGTATATAGTACACATGTTACCGTGTGTTTGTCTGCATGTGTCTGTATTCATGTGTCTGTGCCTATGTTTGTGTTGAGCTGTGTGCTAGTAGTTTAAACAGACCTATGGTGGCATGTCTTGTGGGGTATGTATGGGTGTCTGAGCTGTGTGCTAGTAGTTTAAGCAGACCGCTCTGTGCTGTCAAACACCTCTCACAAATACAAGTAGTGATGAAGTCAATCTCTCCTCCACTTTGAGCCAGATTGACATATTATTAATATTAGCTCTCTGTGTACATCCAAGGGCCAGCCGTGCTGCCCTGTTCTGAGCCAATTGAAATTTTCCTAAGTCCTTCCAAGCACCTGACTACACGACTGAACAGTAGTCCAGGTGCGAGCCTGTATTACCTGCCTTGGTGAAACTTTCATTTCAATCCTGTATGTCCTTGGAGTATTCGTTGGAAAGAGAGTGTAGGCCTTCAGACAGTATTCAGTACCCCTTTACCTTGACCATATTCTGTTGTGTTACAGTCTGAATTTAAAATGGATTAAATTCAGATGTTGTGCCTCTGGCCTACACACAATACCCCATAATGTCAAAGTGGAATGATAGTTATTGAGTTTTTTTTTACAAAATTAATTAAAACGAAAAGCTGAAATGTTTTGAGTCAATAAGTACTCAACCCCTTTGTTATGGCAAGCCTAAATAAGTTCAGGAGTAAAAATGTGTTTGACATGTCACATAAGTTGAATGATGTTGAATGACTACCTATCTCTCTAACATTACAGTTACCCCACAATACTAACCTAAATTACATTTTGAAAAGAAGGACGCCTGTACAGAATGCAAATATTCTAAAACATGCATCATGTTTGAAACAAGGCACTAAAGTAGAACGGAAAAAAAGGTGGCAAAGCAATTCACATTATGTCCTGAATACAGTACAAAGCATAATGTCCTGAATACAGTACAACGCATTATGTCCTGAATACAGTACAACGCATTATGTCCTGAATACAGTACAAAGCATTATGTCCTGAATACAGTACAAAGCATTATGTCCTGAATACAGTACAAAGCATTATGTCCTGAATACAGTACAAAGCATTATGTCCTGAATACAGTACAAAGCATTATGTCCTGAATACAGTACAACGCATTATGTCCTGAATACAGTACAAAGCATTATGTCCTGAATACAGTACAAAGCATTATGTCCTGAATACAGTACAAAGCATTATGTCCTGAATACAGTACAAAGCATTATGTCCTGAATACAGTACAACGCATTATGTCCTGAATACAGTACAAAGCATTATGTCCTGAATACAGTACAAAGCATTATGTCCTGAATACAGTACAAAGCATTATGTCCTGAATACAGTACAAAGCATTATGTCCTGAATACAGTACAAAGCATTATGTCCTGAATACAGTACAAAGCATTATGTTTTGGGAAGATCCAGCACATCAAATCACTGAGTACCACTCCTCATATTTTCAAGCATGGTGGTGGCTGCATTCTGTTATCGATATGCTTGTCATCGGTAAGGACTAGGAAGTCAAAAGGAAGTCTCTATTTCTGCTTTTTGTCACTCCTCTCTTTTGCTGGAAAATGGCTGTATGTTTTTATGTGACTAGTCTCTGACCTAACATAATCATATGGTGTGCTTTCGCTGTAAAGACTTTTTTAAATTGGAGGGTAGATTAACAAGACATTAAGCTTTAATTTGGTGTATTGCACATGTGAATGTATGAAAGTTAAATATTTCCCCAAAATATTTTTGAATTTCGCGCACTGCCTTTCCAGAGAATGTTGTCTAGGGGTTCCGCTAGCCGTAATTAGTTAATTAACTAGCGTTGATTTTTCAATGTAACAATTCTTGTGGTGTAAAAATCTTTATAATAATTGTGTTTACAGTTTTCTTCTGAATGCTGAAACACTAACAGTGATTCTTGAAGCACTATCTCTGAAACCATTAAGACTTGTAGCCAATGCATTTAGCAAGTGTTGCCAAACGGAATGCACCTTCTCTGCTCTACACTCAGTTTGTAATTTTATATCACACTTCTAGCAAAACTACATTGCCACACTATTTCGCCAATTGCCTTTCCACATTGAGTTACAAATCAGAGCTTGAGCTTTTTTTTATAAATAGGCAGGTAACCATTTGGTTCGGACAACAATAGAGGCCAATATTGGACAGAGAGTAAGAGGGGTGAGAACTAGAGGAGGATGGGGAGGAGGAAGAGAAGGAAGAGGTGAAGTAGGACGGGGGAGAAGGAGAGGAATGGGAGTCAGGAACACAATAAGTGATGAAGTCACAGTGACTGTGGTTGACCATGTTGCTGACTGTGGTTGACCATGTTGCTGACTGTGGTTGACCATGTTGCTGACTGTGGTTGACCATGTTGTCAACCATGGGATGAGCATGATGGAGGCTGGGCAACCAGGTTCAACCAAATCTGAGCCGCTATACTGTTGCAGGTATAATCCAGATGTTTCAAAATGAGAACCGATAAGTAACTAAATGCTGCAGTCTTACTGCTACAGTAATATGTACCGCACTTTCAAAATGAGAACCGATAAGTAACTAAGTGCTGCAGTCTTACTGCTACAGTAATATGTACCGCACTTTCAAAATGAGAAAGTATCACTAAAACAATTCAAATGTTTTTACAGAACTGCAAGAAAACCAGTATCTGATGGAAGAGGTCAACTGTTCACCCCAGAGCAGGAGACCCACGTTGAAAATATTAGAGGTCTACCGATTAATCAGAATGGCCGATTAATTAGGGACGATTTCAAGTTTTCATAACAATTGGAAATCGTTATTTTTGGACACCGATTTGTTTGATTTTTTTTTTTGTACAATTTTAATTTACACCTTTATTTAACTAGGCAAGACAGTTATGAACACGTTCTTATTTTCAATTATGGCCTAAGAATGGTGAATTAACTGCCTTGTTCAGGCGCAGAATAACAGATTTTTACCTTGTCAGCTCGGGGATTCAATCTTGCAAACTTTCAGTTAACTAGTCCAACACTCTAATCACCTGTCTCTCATTGCACTCCACGAGGAGCCTGCCTGTTACGCGAATGCAGTAAGAAGCCAAGGTAAGTTGCTAGCTAGCATTAAACTTATCTTATAAAAAACAATCAATCATAATCACTAGTTAACTACACATGGTTGATGATAATACTAGTTTATCTTGCGTGTCCTGCGTTGCATATTATCGATGCGGTGTCCTGCTGCATATAATCGTTGCGGAAAAAGGACTGTCGTTGCTCCAACGTGTACTTAACCATAAACATCAATGCCTTTCTTAAAATCAATACACAGAGGTATATATTTTTAAACCTGCATATTTAGCTAAAAGAAATCCAGGTTAGCAGGCAATATTAACCAGGTGAAAATGTGTCACTTCTCTTTCGTTCATTGCACGCAGAGTCAGGTTATATGCGATAATAATAAACATTTTGTTTTCAAAATGATAGTTTCCGGAATCGACCATATTAATGACCAAAGGCTCGGATTTCTTTGTGTTATTATGTTATAATTAAGTCTATGATTTGATATTTGATAGAGCAGTCTATTCAAACAGCACTTTCGTGCGTTTTGCCAGCAGCTCTTCACTGTGCTTCAAGCATTGCGCTGTTTATGACTTCAAGCCTATCAACTCCCGAGATCGTTTGTTCAGTATTGTTGTAATTGTCATTATTACAACAACAAAAATGTTTTGTCCGATTAATCGGTATCGGCTTTTTTTGGTCCTCGGTATCGGTATCTGCTTTTTTTGGCCCTCGTTATCGGTATCGGCCTTTTTTTGGCCCTCGGTATCGGTATCGGCTTTTTTTGGTCTTCGGTATCGGTATCGGCTTTTTTTGGTCCTTGGTATCGGTATGGGCTTTTTTTGGTCCTCGGTATCGGTATCGGCTTTTTTTGGTCCTCGGTATCGGCGTTGAAAAATCATAATCGGTCGACCTCTAGTAAATATGGTCATTGCAAATAACTTCATCAGACTCAGAGACCTGCAGGACCACATCATGGCAGATAACACCATATTCCTCAGCGTCAACAGAGTGAGTCTCTCTGCATTGTCTCGTCTACTGAAACAGAGTGAGTCTCTCTGCACTGTCTCGTCTACTGAAACGCAGTAGAATTATGATGAAGCAGCTGAACAGAGTCCTTTTCGAGAGAAACTCAGACCGTCGTAAAACAACTGAGATATGAACATGTGCAGGTAAGCTGTATTATCCTGTCATTGGTACTGGATCTGGAAGTGTTCGGTGCTACATCATATTGACTGATCCCTGTCTTTTCCTACTGCGCTACGTTGTTTTGTCTTGTCTCTTTCAGAGAGTCATGGAGCTAGAAGCAGATGCAGTGCATCATGAGCTAATAAATGTGGACGAGGCAGGTTTCAACCTTGCAAAAACAAGGGGCCGCGGCAGAAATATCATGACCCCTGATCGATGGACACCGTGCCATCATCAACGTCCCGGGACGACGTGGTGGCAACATAACAATGTGTGAGGCTGTTAGTCAAAACGGCGTCCTTCACCATCATGTAAATCTAGGCCCATACAGCCACTGCACACATTATCACATTTCAGGACCCCCTCCACAACAGACTAATCCCTAATGACCAGGGGCCAGAGCAGACCAGGTACATTATCACATTTCAGGACCCCCTCCACAACAGACTAATCCCTAATGACCAGGGGCCAGAGCAGACCAGGTACGTTATCACATTTCAGGACACCCTCCACAACAGACTAATCCCTAATGACCAGGGACCAGAGCAGCCCAGGTACATTATCATCTGGGACAATGTTAGTTTCCACCGGGCTGTTGTGGTCTGCAATTGGTTCACAGGTCACCCACTTCTCATCTCTACCCCCATACTCTCCGTTCTTGAGTCCTATTGAAGAATTCTTCTCTGCTGGAAGGTGTATGATCGCTAGCCCCACCAACACATACCCCTTACCCCCTTCTACAGGCAATGGAGGAGGCTTGTGGAGACATGGATCAGGGGTCATTGCCAGGCCTGGATACGGCACTCCGGGCGATACTTTCCACGCTGCCTAGCTCAAGACAACATCGCATGTGAAGTGGATGAAGTCTTATGGCCAGACTCACAAAGAAGGGGAGATGAAGCCACATTTTTTTTCAGTTATTTTTTTTCTAGCACAAATGGTTTGGTTTTCTTCTACTGCGCTTTTGTTGTTCTAGGAGTGTTTCAACATTTTGAGAATAACTTTTTCCCCCCTTATTTGTATTGATAGTGTGTTATTTTCGGAGTACACATCCATATACACATTTGGATACCTGTGTGTATGTGTGTTTACTACATGTATGACAAAACTTTACTGCAAACTGCTATGCCCTGCTCACAGAAAAAGCAAAAGCCACAAGTGTTTTTCATTTATACTGTCAGTGCCTAGTTGGTGCTTCGTGTGCTTATTCAAATTATGATTTGTGTGTACTGTATTGATGCAAAAACACAATTTTTTTTTAAGAGTTTGAAGAGTTTTGCAAGAATTGTTTGCTTTTGCTAGAGATGTATAATGTTTTGCTGGTTTGGTGTAAGGTTTTGTGGTCAGTGTGTATAGTTTTGCAAAAATAGCCTATAGTTTCAAAGATAGTGCCAAAGCAATACAAATAAAAGTTATTTATTTTTTATTTATTTTACCTTTATTTTACTTGGCAAGTCAGTTAAAACCTGTTAAGGATAGGGCTGACTACTACCCCCTTTGGAGGAATTGCGTGCCCATAGTAAACAGAAAAAAAATCTGTCCAAAATTGCTAATATAGGATGAATATAATAATTATTATTGAATAGAAAACACTCTAAAGCTTCTAAAACTGTTCAAATTATGTCTGTATGTAAAGCAGAACTCTCAGGGCAGCCATTCTCCCAAACTCTCTCTTGTCATCAGAAAAGTTGGCCCAACTTTGACGTCATCGCCCCCACCCTTCCCAAGCAGCTACAGACCTGGGAACAGTTTCTATGTCTTCAGCGCGATGTCTGCAATCAATGGGGCTTTCCATTGTGAGAATCGCGCGCCCACGAGACTTTTGGCGGGCTGAAACCTTCGGGTCACGCGAAAAAACAAGTACTTTCATGCGCGCGTCGGCTCCAGAGCACTCTTTCTTCCAGGATTGACCAAACGATGTCGGTGTTTCTGTTCGTGCTAAGGATTGTTTTCCACGTTTATAACATGCTAAAGCTTGATTCTGCACTTAGTTTGACCAGTTTAGTCGACATATAATATGTAATTTTGAAGTTTTGGTGCGCATCCACTCGAATTTTGGCTGCATTTCGACCGGAATTTGTCGCGTTTGATAACCTAAAGACACAGACTTCAAAACCAAACGGTGTTTTTGGTAAGTATAACTCCTTCCAGGTCTTCTGATGGAAGAACATCAAAGGTAAGGGAATATTTATGTGGTAAATTTGGGTTTCTGTGGACTCCAAGATAGAGGAGACATAATGCTAATTTCTGAGTGCCGTCTCATATTATAGCCCAGTGAACGAATTCTGTAACGTTAAAAATAAATGTAACACAGCTGTTGCATTAAGAAGAAGTGTATCTTCCTATACATATGTAGAACATGTATATTTAGTCAAAGTTTATGATGTGTATTGCTTGTTATCTGGCGTTATCTGACGGAGCTATCATCATTTCTCCGGACATTTGAGTAGCATGTTTTGAACATGGCGTCATTGTAAACAGAGATTTATGGATATAAATGGCATATTATTGAAAAAACATAAATGTACTGTGTAACATGTCCTATTACTGTCATCTAGATTTTCAAAAGGTTAGTGAATTATTTTTCTTTTAATCCTGCGTTTGTTGATTGAATATTTTGTTCAACTTGGCTATTCAAATTAGCTGTGTCTTTGGTGGTGGTTTGACATAAATATGTGCTATGTTTTCGCCGTAAAACATTTTAGAAATCTGACTCGCTGGGTAGATGAACAAGGTGTTTATCTTTCATTTGAGCTATTGGACTTATTAATGTGTGGAGGTTAAATATTTCTAAGAATATTTTTGCGTTCCATTGCGCCACGTTCCAGCTGAACGTGGGAGGGTTCGTTCCCAAATGGGTACCATAACCCCCTTCTGGTTAAGGTAATTTCATTACTCTTTCATTTTCTCAACCCTGGTGGTCATTCTGAGTACAGGTTGCAGGTCTGATATGGCCTGTAAACTATGTGATTCATGTCACTGTATTAGGGTAATACTAAGCCCTCAAAAGAAAGCCTTGTGCATTATATATTGTCTTAAAGAATACTATTTTAATGACAACATATTTACTTAAGATCTCATTCAGCCTGAAAATGAATGAATGCAACAACCATGTCTCTAGCAAACACAGTCATGGGTTGCACTGGTAAATCAAAATTCACTCGAAAGGCAACATGAGGAAGATGCAAATAAGGCTTATAAAAACCCTACAGCAAGACCATTCAATTCTGGTCCCGGAGGGCCAAACATTTCTGTTATGGAATTTCTTTACGGTTTTCAAAGAACCATCCCATTCATGTTTTTTTCAGAGACCCTACAATGGTTCCCTATGGCATTCCTCTCAAGATACGTCTTTGGTTGCAATTTGCAATTTTAATTTTAAGAGTGTAGATTAGAAGAAGAAAAAAACAGAGCATTGGATTGTAACCCAAACGACCTGTTTTACAGAACCCAGCGCGTGTCACAGGAGGGTATTGACATAAGAGTGTTGACAGCTCATGAAAGGAGTCCTTCAAGAGACCTTTTTTTTACCCTGTATATAAATGCTGTTGGTAGAAATGTAAACTCTGAAACACCTCCATCTGTAGGCCGACGACTCAAATGTCTACTCCTGTGTCTACTCCTGTGTCTACTCCTGTGTCTACTCCTGTGTCGACTCCTGTGTCTACTCCTGTGTCTACTCCTGTGTCTACTTCTGTGTCTACTCCTGTGTCGACTCCTGTGTCTACTCCTGTGTCTACTCCTGTGTCTACTTCTGTGTCTACTCCTGTGTCGACTCCTGTGTCTACTCCTGTGTCTACTTCTGTGTCTACTCCTGTGTCGACTCCTGTGTCTACTCCTGTGTCTACTTCTGTGTCTACTCCTGTGTCTACTCCTGTGTCTACTTCTGTGTCTACTTCTTCAGGACTTGTCTGGCTTTTGAGGACATTCAGAAACAACTCGTCCACCTTTCTGGAGGACATTCAGAAACAACTCGTCCATCTTTCTGGAGGACATTCAGAAACAACTCGTCCACCTTTCTGGAAGACATTCAGAAACAGCTCGTCCACCTTTCTGGAAGACATTCAGAAACAACTCGTCCATCTTTCTGGAGGACATTCAGAAACAACTCGTCCATCTTTCTGGAGGACATTCAGAAACAACTCGTCCACCTTTCTGGAGGACATTCAGAAACAACTCGTCCACCTTTCTGGAGGACATTCAGAAACAACTCGTCCATCTTTCTGGAGGACATTCAGAAACAACTCGTCCACCTTTCTGGAGGACATTCAGAAACAACTCGTCCATCTTTCTGGAGGACATTCAGAAACAACTCGTCCACCTTTCTGGAGGACATTCAGAAACAACTCGTCCATCTTTCTGGAGGACATTCAGAAACAACTCGTCCACCTTTCTGGAGGACATTCAGAAACAACTCGTCCACCTTTCTGGAGGACATTCAGAAACAACTCGTCCACCTTTCTGGAAGACATTCAGAAACAGCTCGTCCACCTTTCTGGAGGACATTCAGAAACAACTCGTCCACCTTTCTGAATGACAGAGAGTCTGAGTACATGTTATTTTTTTTGTCGTTCCTCAAAGCAGACAAATGGAGTCATCGGCAGATATAATTAATTTTTTACTGTAAATGGACAGCTAATCTTGTTTTTCTATTTAAGGAAGGATCTTGTGCGAGTTGCGATTTTTCTCTGTGTTGGGTTATGGTGACATCATTTACATGCAATGCCACTGCCAGCACCCTTAAGGTGTATCACAGAGCACTTAGGTTCATAACTAATGCAAGACCACTCACCCGTCACTGTGAACGATACAACATGGTGAAGTGGCCCTTCATGCCAGAAGGTTTAAGCACCGGTACATATTTGTGTACAAGGCCGTGCTTGTTCCCTACATATCTCCTCACTAACAGCAACATCACAATCCTTCAGCCTCAGTGCTCTCATTCACAGTTCCAAGGCCTGAAATGGGGAAATAAATCATTGGCCTTGGTAAGAGCTACAAAATACTTTAAAACTGGAGGAGAGGATGT
Organism: Oncorhynchus nerka; assembly: GCF_034236695.1. NCBI lineage: Eukaryota > Metazoa > Chordata > Actinopteri > Salmoniformes > Salmonidae > Oncorhynchus > Oncorhynchus nerka. Next base: position 42,352,574 of record NC_088411.1, read on the forward strand.
CTCTGTCTGAGTTCAAAACTCTCATAGAAGAAAATATAAGTTTTTAACCTGTTAGTCCTATAGGGGCAGTATTTCATTTTTGGATAAAAAGACGTGCCCGTTTTAAGCGCAATATTTTGTCACGAAAAGATGCTCGAATATGCTTTGAATTGATAGCTTTGGAAAGAAGACAGTCTTACGTTTCCAGAAATGAAAAGATTTTCACTGTGAGTCCCTTAGAACAAATGTTTCGGGCAAAACCAAGATGTATGACCGACCAGGAAATGCACAGGATTTCTGAGGCTACGTTTTCCATGATCGCCTTATATGGCTGTGAATGCGACAGGAATGAACGGACTCTTTCTCTTGTTTCCCCAAGGTCTCTGCAGCATTGTGACGTATTTGTAGGCATATCATTGGAAGATTGACCATAAGAGACTACATTTACCAGGTGTCCCGCTAGGTGTCTGCGTGGCAATTGGTGCGCAAAAGTCAGGTCCCGGTATTTTTCCATTCAAATCTCAGAACAAACCAGGCTACAAGGACGGTGCTTTCAATGGAGAGAAATATGACAAACCACCTTCAGGATTGATTCAAACAACGTTTTCCATGTTTCAGTCGATATTATGGAGTTAATTCGGAAAAAAGTTTGACATGTAGGTGACTGAATTTTCGGTTAGTTTCGGTAGCCATATGCATAGTAACAAAAGGGAACGATGTGTCCTACACAAGAATCTTTCAGGAAAAACTGGACATCTGCTATGTAACTGAGAGTCTCCTCATTGAAACATCTGAAGTTCTTCAAAGGTAAATTATTTTATTTGATTCCTTGGCTGGTTTTTGTGAATATGTTGCGTGCTAAATGCTAATGCTATAACGCTAAGCTAGCTATCACCACTCTTACACAAATTAGTGATTTTCTCTGGTTCTAAAGCATATTTTGAAAATCTGAGACGACAGGATTGTTAAGAAAAGGATAAGCTTGAATACAGGCATATTTATTTCGTTTCATTTGCGATTTTTAAAAATCGCTAACGTTGCGTTATGCTAATGAGCTTGAGGCTGTAGTAACGATACCGCATGCGGGATGGGGCGGACTAAGAGGTTAATATATAGTATTGTGTTGTTGTGTTATGTGTACACAAAGACTACTTCCTGCTGACCTCGTGCCAGGTCCCCCTCAAAAAATAGGTTTCTAACCTAAATAAAGGTTAAATAAAATAAAATTGTCAGCATAGGAGTAGGCAAGACAGCACAAACAGATTTGGGACCTGGCTAATTAGAAACATGGCTTGTGTGAGGCTTCTATTTCCTCATCTCAGAGAGAGAGAGAGAGAGCGATATATAGTCAACGGCCAGTTTATTAGGTACACCACCCCATTCACAGAAATTGATCGTTCTTACAGACAGTGAGTCACGAGGACATGCCTTGCTATATAAAGCTGGCAGACAAGTATCGAGGCATTCAGTTACTGTTTGAATGAATGTTGGAATGAGCAAAACAAGTGACCGAAGCAACTTTGAGCGTGGTAAAAATCTTTGTTGCCAGGCGAGCCGGTTCTAGTATCTCAGAAATGGTTGACCTCTTGGGCCTTTCACACACAACAGTGACTAGGGTTTCCCGGTTGCGACATACAAAAAACATCCAGTCCTGTGGGAGAAAACAGCTCGAGAGAGGTTGAAGGAGATGTGAACCAAATCGGGAAACTAGATGTATATTGCAAGTCAAGACTTCACAGGAGAGCTGTTTGAACGTAAAAAAATGTTTTTTTTTAATCAGAAATGCCTACTCGAAACTTGAACTTTCATGTGCCTTGATATCAAACTTGTATGCCATCTGTAAATAACCAATAAAATAGTTCAATTATGAGCCTAGTTGTTTTAGCCACAGAAAAAGTGAGCAACCTTCCCGCTAGTGATTATTGGTTGAGATAATGAGTGTGATGGACATGCCGAGAGATGAGTTTGGATTGGTCTACCATATAGCACACGTCTGTCTACTGGAGCTGGTCAGTATATCTAGGTAATCGTGTCAAAACACAGCTTTTTTTTTATACGTGTCGCGTATAATTGTGACAAAAAGTGGTTTCATTTCAAGTGTACTGTTAGCTAGCTAATGTTAGCTGGCTGGGTCACTAGCTAACGTTATGTGTATGATCTTATTCTTCGTATCTCAGACACATTTTCTTGACTAGTTATAGCCATAGAACTTGGTAGGTTAGCTACCTGCAGATTCATGGGTAGTAACGTCATGAGTTGTGATTATGGCCCATTGTTTAGCTAGTTACAAGTCTTATCAAAAGCCTCTACTTTTGACAAAGTATAATGTGTACTGTGAGCTAGCTAGCTAATATTAGCTGGCTGGCTCGATAACTAACGTTACATCATGTGTTGGGGTTCAATGTTTACCTAGCTAGCTATCTAGCTACATTTCTTAACAAAAGACTCTTGTCTTAGTGTGCCATAGCGCAGAATAACTGATGCATTTTTGAATGCTCAACACCGGTTGAATATGCCCGGTGTCAGTAAATGTCTGCAACAAAGCGTTCAATTGAATCCTAGTAGCACAGTTAGTCACCTCTACCTTTGGTGCCCTCCAGTGAATTTTCCCCAGTAGTGGGGCTCCATAGCGGGCATTAATATTAGAATGCCCGGTAAATGCATTGAGAACCGTATTTATATTTTTGGGTTACCAGGTGCCTATTTTCAATCACCAGTTGCACAGAGGTCCATCACAATCCGCGTCCATCGTAATATTTTAAACTGTCCATAAAGCACTCAGGACGGCCCCCACTGATAGAAGGCCGTAGTAGGATACTCCCATAGCGGGCATTAATATTAGAATGCCCGGTAAATGCATTTAGAACCGTATTTTAACTTTTGGGTTACCAGGTGCCCAGGGGCTTTCAAATCATTAATATTAGAACCAGGCATTTGAACCGTATTTTAACGGATGCCCATTTCAAATCACCAGGTGCACGGATGTATGAGGGGCTCATCCACGGATAGAGGGCCGTAGTAGGATACTCCCATAGCGGGCATTAATATTAGAATGCCCGGTAAATGCATTTAGAACCGTATTTTAACTTTTGGGTTACCAGGTGCCCATTTCAAATCACCAGTTGCACGGATGTATGAGGGGCTCATCCACGGATAGAGGGCCGTAGTAGGATACTCCCATAGCGGGCATTAATATTAGAATGCCCGGTAAATGCATTTAGAACCGTATTTTAACTTTTGGGTTACCAGGTGCCCATTTCAAATCACCAGGTGCACAGCAATCCGCATCCATCAAAAACAATCTGTTTTTTTCTTCGTAATTTCACCTGTCATATCAATTATGTTTTAGTCTCAGACATTATTTTAACATTTCTAGAAACTTCAAATTGTTCTCTTTCCAATACTACCAATTATATGCATATCCTGGCTTCTGGGCCTGAGTAACAGGCTGTTTACTTTAGGCACGTCAGTCAGGTGGAAATTCAGGAAACTGGACCCTAGTACACAAGAAGCTAACAGGTGGGCCAAAAACAGACAAATAACAGTGCAGTACAACTCGTCGATCCTTGTCATGGATGGGCTGTTGCAGCAGGCAATCACACCGGGTTCCACTCCTATCAAAAGCGGCTCCAGCGAGCACCTGATCACCAACACTGGACAATTGAGGAGTGGAAAAACATCAACTGGTCCGACGAATCCCATTTGTGTCATGCTGATGTCCGAGTCAGGATTTGGCGTAAGCAGCATGAGACCATGGACCCATCCTCCCTGGTGTCAACAGTACAAGCTGGGGGAGGAAGTGGACCTCCGTCCACCAGGGAGGATGGACCCATCCTCCCTGGTGTCAACAGTACAAGCTGGGGGAGGAGGTGGACCTCTGTCCAATCTGCAGCAACTGCCATCATGGGCATATGAGAATTGTTATTAATATATAGCCATGGGGGTTGATACTCGGAATTGGTCGATTACCAAGTCAAGCTATACTTACTGCTCCCCCCATAGCTTTAAATAGATCTACAGGTGCTGCTAACATGGAGGAAACTTGAGATTGACTTTATGTTATTGTTACACTACTGTCAAGGTACCATGTTGCCACTTCCTCGTACAGGCAGAGGGGTATTGTTAGAAGTCATCTCGTCTCCATCCATCTCAGGCCTGACAGTAGCTACACGAGGAAGCGTCGCTCATCTAATATTACCTTGAATGCTCCATCTGATATGAGCTCTCGAAATAGTGGCCTAGGAATTATTCATTTGAATGTGAGAAGCTTGATCCAAAAGCTAGATTTGATTGAAATACTGGTCTCGCAATCACATGCTGACATATTGATTATATCTGAATCCTGGCTCTGTGTCTCTGTTCCAGACTCAGATGTTCTGTTAGCTGGGTATAAGGTCTACAGAGCAGACAGAGTGGGTAGAGGTGGAGGTATATAAATTATTTAATGAATTAATTAAATGCAACATAGATGTCACTGTGTCCATTTCAACTTCTGTTCTGAAACAGTATGAATGTTTAGTTTTGTTTAAATGTTTAAATTTGGTCCCTGATCATAATACACTATTAACGCTAGCGAAAGTTTATCGCCCACCCTCAGCTCCGGTATCTGCTCTATGCAAATTGTTTGAGTTAATGTCTAATTATGTCAACTCTGACTTATTGATTATCTGTAATGGTTTTCTTCCGTTGACGGAGAGGAGGACCAAAATGCAGCGTAGTTCGTGTTCAACATGTTTAATAAAAGACGATAACGTGAACAACTATACAAATACAAAATAACAAACGTGGCAAAACACAATTTGTAATGAACTAAATCTTACTCAACTAATAACTATACCAACCTGTCCTAAACCAAAAGACCCCCCCAAAAAATCTACATTAGTAGACCTTATCTTAACAAATATACCTCACAAATATATAGGTAGTGGGTTATTTGCTAATGACATCAGTGACCAGTGCCCTATTGCATGTATCAGAGATACTAGGCTAAAAAAACCCTGACCCACGTATAATTCTTAAGAGAAACTATAAACACTTCTCAGAGCAATCCTTTATACATTACCTTTATTATTCAGAGATTTTATCCGTAGCATAATTGTCCCCGTTTTAGCGTTCTCTTTCTTTTCATACATTTTTACCTTCCTGGCTGATAAGCACGCCCCGTTAAAGCGACTTAGAGTAAAAACAACAAACTAATCCTTGGTTCTCCTGTACAAAAGAATCAAGCATGGGCCTTGGTGAGGAAAACTGGTGAAACAGCTGATTGGCTGATTTAGGCAAACTAAGTGGAGGGGGAATAAAAAAGGCTAAATCGAGGTCTTTTCTTGATGCTTCTTGATGTCTGCTGGTTATGTCCAATGGCCGATGAGCACCGATAAGTTTTATATATCATTTATCTTCATATGATAATGATGGAAAACGATTTGTAGATTGTCAGCTTGATTCATGATGATGACTGCTAGCTAGGATTTTGAAAGTATGATGTTGACATGATCAGTCCAATCAAATCTACTGTAGATATAACATCATTTGACGTCATTTTATCTGAGGCCAATGACTTCGGGTGATGTGGAGGTAAACCCAGGCTCTGCGTGTCCCCAGACACCCTCATTTGTTGACTTCTGTGATTGAAAAAAACCTTGGTTTCATGCATGTCAACATCAGAAGCCTCCTCCCTAAGTTTGTTTTACTCACTACTTTACCACACTCCGCCAACCCTGATGTCCTTGCCGTGTCTGAATCCTGGCTTATAGGAAGGCCACCAACAATTCTGAGATTTCCATACCCAGCTACAACATTTTCCGTCAAGATAGAACTGCCAACGGAGGAGGAGTTGCAATCTACTGCAGAGAGAGTCTACAAAAGTTCTGTCATACTTTCCAGATCTATACCCAAACAGTTTGAACTTCTAATTTAAAAAATTAACCTCTCCAGAAATAAGTCTCTCACTGTTGCCGCCTGCTATCGACCCCCCTCCGCTCCCAGCTGTGCCCTGGACACCATTTGTGAGTTGATCGCCCCCCTTCTAGCTTATTTTTGTTACGTGACGTAAACTGGGATATGCTTAACACCCCGGCAGTCCTACAATCTAAGCAAGATGCCCTCAATTTCACACAAATCATCAAGGAACCCACCAGGTACAACCATAAATCCGTAAACATGGGCACCCTCATAGTCATTATCCTGACCAACTTGCCCTCCAAATACACCTCCGCTGTTTTCAATCAGGATGACGATAACAACACCGACCCGTAGCTCACGTTCCAGCAGGTATATCTCACTGATCATCCCCAAAACCAACACCTCATTTGGCCACCTTTCCTTCCAGTTCTCTGCTGCCAGTCACTGAAACAAATTGCAAAAATCGCTGAAGTTGGAGACTTTTATTTCCCTCACCAACTTTAAACATCAACTATCTGAGCAGCTAACCGATAGCTGCAGCTGTACATAGTCCATCTGTAAACAGCCCACCCAATCTATCTACATCATCCCCATACTGTTTTTTGTTTTATTTACTTTTCTGCTCTTTTGAACACCAGTATCTCTCCTTGCACATCATCATCGGCTCATTTATCACTCCAGAGTTCATCTGCTAAATTGTAATTATTATGGCCTATTTATTGCCTACCTACTCATGCCTTTTGCACACACTGTATATAGACTTTCTGTTTTCTACTGTGTCATTGACTTGTTTATTGTGTTATTGGCTTGTTTATTGTTTACTCCATGTGTAACTCTGTGTTGGTGTCTGAGTCACACTGCCTTGCTTTATCTTGGCCAGGTCGCAGTTGCAAATAGTCTACCTGGTTAAATAAAGGTGAAATATATATATCTTTTTTTTAAATGACCTTGGGCCTTCTTGGATGGGCACTTCTAATATCTCTATGGCAGGACTCAAGGTGCAAGAATTTTCAAGCTCTACCCTTAGATTTGGCAGTGACGTAGTGTCCCCATGAGTGACAGAACACTGAGCCAATCACGGCGCAACTAGAGAACTTTACCAACCCCTACGCTCTGTATATTCTGCTGGCTGCCCCACCACCACAGAAAGCACTGAGCTGAGGCTGAAACACCTGTATTTTGGAGCTGTCTTACTCAAGCAAACATAAAAGACATTAGGCTATAGACAGGCCGCTGGACATTAGGCTAGAGACAGGCCGCTGGACATTAGGCTTTAGACAGGCCTATTGCGGACAGTCTAAGCACTGATGGTCGCCACTGGGTGTGCACCAATTCATGCATTATATTTCTATATCTATGGTGGATACATCAAAACAATGCAATTAGCAAGGCATGGTTAGCAACAACAGCACAATCATTTGCTTCAATTGATTTCTGGACGTAATTATGAGTATAATATTGTGAGCCCCATTTAGGTGTGTGTGTGTGTGTGTGTGTGTGTGTGTGTGTGTGTGTGTGTGTGTGTGTGTGTGTGTATGTGTGTGTGTGTGTCACCCCACTTTGTCCATTTTAAATTTGTCATGCTGGGTGAACATGGCTGATTGAGAATAAAACATCTAACACAAGCACTTTACGAGGTCTCCACACACACGCACGCACACACACACACACACCACACACACACACACACACACACACACACACACACACACACACACACACACACACACACACACACACACACACACACACACACACACACACACACACACACACACACACACACACACAGGTCAATAGTACTGCAGAACATATGGGGTCAAAGTAGGGTTGGGGAGAGAGAAATGGAGAAGAGATCGAGATCAAGAGAGAATGCAGACGGACAGGAACAGCGGGTGACTTTGCTGGCACAAGGAGGAGGAGACAGACACAAAGACAAGGAGACAGACACAAAGACAAGGAGACAGACACAAAGACAAGGAGACAGACACAAAGACAAGGAGACAGACACAAAGACAAGGAGGCAGAGACAAAGACAAGGAGCCAGAGACAAAGAAAAGGAGACAGACACAAAGACAAGGAGCCAGAGACAAAGACAAGGAGACAGAGACAAAGACAAGGAGACAGACACAAATAAAAGGAGACAGAGACAAAGAAAAGGAGACAGACACAAAGACAAGGAGACAGACACAAAGACAAGGAGACAGACACAAAGACAAGGAGACAGACACAAAGACAAGGAGACAGACACAAAGACAAGGAGACAGACACAAAGACAAGGAGACAGACACAAAGAAAAGGAGACAGACACGCAGCTTTTTATAAAGACATCACTTAGTAGAGCTGTATAAGTGTTGCTCTCCACTTTCTGGAGGGCCGAGTTTTGAAATCAGTGGAATTAGAATACGATAGCTAAAGCGATGGAGAAAACTCCTGTCACCGGATTACATCTTAAAACTAAGGGCAACCATGGCATCCATGACAGAGGGAGAAGCGTCCATTCATGTATACAGGTAAGATAGTCTACATAGTCTACATTTTCAGATGTTACACATTTCTAATTTAGAAAGAAAGTTGTTTTACTGTATACTGTTAGCTAGCTAGCTAACGTTAGCTGTCTGTAGACCTAACATTGAACCTGGTAGGTTGTTTTACTGTATACTGTTAGCTAGCTAGCTAACGTTAGCTGTCTGTAGACCTAACATTGTGTATGATCTGTGTAGTAATATTATTTGTATCTCAGAGCCATTTGATATGCTAGTTATAGACATAATTTTAGCTAACATTGAACCTGGTAGGTTGTTTTACTGTATACTGTTAGCTAGCTAGCTAACGTTAGCTGTCTGTAGACCTAACATTGTGTATGATCTGTGTAGTAATATTATTTGTATCTCAGAGCCATTTGATATGCTAGTTATAGACATAATTTTAGCTAACATTGAACCTGGTAGGTTGTTTTACTGTATACTGTTAGCTAGCTAGCTAACGTTAGCTGTCTGTAGACCTAACATTGTGTATGATCTGTGTAGTAATATTATTTGTATCTCAGAGCCATTTGATATGCTAGTTATAGCCATAATTTTAGCTAACATTGAACCTGGTAGGTTGTTTTACTGTATACTGTTAGCTAGCTAGCTAACGTTAGCTGTCTGTAGACCTAACATTGTGTATGATCTGTGTAGTAATATTATTTGTATCTCAGAGCCATTTGATATGCTAGTTATAGCCATAATTTTAGCTAACATTGAACCTGGTAGGTTGTTTTACTGTATACTGTTAGCTAGCTAGCTAACGTTAGCTGGTCTGTAGACCTAACATTGTGTATGATCTGTGTAGTAATATTATTTGTATCTCAGAGCCATTTGATATGCTAGTTATAGCCATAATTTTAGCTAACATTGAACCTGGTAGGTTGTTTTACTGTATACTGTTAGCTAGCTAGCTAACGTTAGCTGGCTGTAGACCTAACATTGTGTATGATCTGTGTAGTAATATTATTTGTATCTCAGAGCCATTTGATATGCTAGTTATAGACATAATTTTAGCTAACATTGAACCTGGTAGGTTAGCTACACACATATTCATGCAGACTGTAGACCTGATTAGACTGTAGACCTATCCAGACTAATCAGGTCTACAGTCTGGTCAGGTCTACAGTCTGGATAGGTCTACAGTCTGGATAGGTCTACAGTCTAATCTGGACTACAGTCTGACCAGGTCTACAGTCTGGATAGGTCTACAGTCTGGATAGGTCTACAGTCTGACCAGGTCTACAGTCTGGATAGGTCTACAGTCTGACCAGGTCTACAGTCTGGATAGACATTTACATTTACATTTAAGTCATTTAGCAGACGCTTACAGTCTGGATAGGTCTACAGTCTGACCAGGTCTACAGTCTGGATAGGTCTACAATCTGGATAGGTCTACAGTCTGACCAGGTCTACAGTCTGGATAGGTCTACAGTCTGGATAGGTCTACAGTCTGACCAGGTCTACAGTCTGGATAGGTCTACAGTCTGACCAGGTCTACAGTCTGGATAGGTCTACAGTCTGGATAGGTCTACAGTCTGGATAGGTCTACAGTCTGACCAGGTCTACAGTCTGGATAGGTCTACAGTCTGACCAGGTCTACAGTCTGGATAGGTCTACAGTCTGACCAGGTCTACAGTCTGGATAGGTCTACAGTCTGGATAGGTCTACAGTCTGGATAGGTCTACAGTCTGACCAGGTCTACAGTCTGGATAGGTCTACAGTCTGGATAGGTCTACAGTCTGACCAGGTCTACAGTCTGACCAGGTCTACAGTCTGGATAGGTCTACAGTCTGGATAGGTCTACAGTCTGACCAGGTCTACAGTCTGGATAGGTCTACAGTCTGACCAGGTCTACAGTCTGACCAGGTCTACAGTCTGGATAGGTCTACAGTCTGACCAGGTCTACAGTCTGGATAGGTCTACAGTCTGGATAGGTCTACAGTCTGGATAGGTCTACAGTCTGACCAGGTCTACAGTCTGGATAGGTCTACAGTCTGACCAGGTCTACAGTCTGGATAGGTCTACAGTCTGACCAGGTCTACAGTCTGGATAGGTCTACAGTCTGGATAGGTCTACAGTCTGACCAGGTCTACAGTCTGGATAGGTCTACAGTCTGACCAGGTCTACAGTCTGGATAGGTCTACAGTCTGACCAGGTCTACAGTCTGACCAGGTCTACAGTCTGACCAGGTCTACAGTCTGGATAGGTCTACAGTCTGGATAGGTCTACAGTCTGGATAGGTCTAGAGAGAGTAAGGTCATCTGCTTCAGGCCAGGAGATCTCTCTATCACACACAGCCACAGAGGACGACACTAACACACACAGCCATAGAGGACAACACTAACACACACAGCCGTACAGGACAACACTAACACACACAGCCATACAGGACAACAGGTCTACAGTCTACAGGACCAGGTCTAACACACACAGCCATACAGGACAACACTAACACACACAGTCTGGACAGCACAACACTAACACACACAGCCTACAGGATAGGTCTACACACAGCCGTACAGGACAACACTAACACACACAGCCGTAGAGGGACACTCACACAGCCATACAGGACAACACTAACACACACAGCCATACAGGACGACACTAACACACACAGCTGTAGAGGACAACACTAACACACACAGCCATACAGGACAACACTAACACACACAGCCGTACAGGACAACACTAACACACACAGCTGTAGAGGACGACACTAACACACACAGCCATACAGGACAACACTAACACACACAGCCATACAGGACGACACTAACACACACAGCTGTAGAGGACAACACTAACACACACAGCCATACAGGACAACACTAACACACACAGCTGTAGAGGACGACACTAACACACACAGCTGTAGAGGACGACACTAACACCCACAGCCATACAGGACAACACTAACACACACAGCCATACAGGACGACACTAACACACACAGCCATACAGGACGACACTAACACACACAGTCATACAGGACAACACTAACACACACAGCCATACAGGACGACACTAACACACACAGCCATACAGGACGACACTAACACACACAGCCATACAGGACAACACTAACACACACAGCCATACAGGACAACACTAACACACACAGCCATACAGGACAACACTAACACACACAGCTGTAGAGGACGACACTAACACACACAGCCATACAGGACAGCTGACACTAACACACACAGCCATACAGGACGACACTAACACAGCCAGCTGTACAGGACAACACTAACACACACAGCCATACACACACACAGCTGTACAGGACAACACTAACACACACAGCTGTACAGGACAACACTAACACACACAGCTGTACAGGACAACACTAACACACACAGCCATACAGGACAGGACACTAACACACACAGCTGTACAGGACAACACTAACAGCACAGCTGTACAGGACGACACTAACACACACAGGCCACTAACACACACAGCAGGACGACACTAACACACACAGCCATACAGGACAACACTAACACACAGCAGCCAGCTGTACAGGACAACACTAACACACACAGCCATACAGGACGACACTAACACACACAGCCTACACACACACAGCCATACAGGACGACACTAACACACACAGCCATACAGGACAACACTAACACACACAGCCATACAGGACAACACTAACACACACAGCCGTACAGGACGACACTAACACACACAGCTGTACAGGACGACACTAACACACACAGCTGTACAGGACGACACTAACACACACAGCCATACAGGACGACACTAACACACACAGCTGTACAGGACGACACTAACACACACAGCTGTACAGGACGACCCTAACACACACAGCCATACAGGACGACACTAACACACACAGCCATACAGGACGACACTAACACACACAGCCATACAGGACGACACTAACACACACAGCTGTACAGGACGACACTAACACACACAGCTGTACAGGACGACACTAACACACACAGCCATACAGGACGACACTAACACACACAGCCATACAGGACGACACTAACACACACAGCCATACAGGACGACACTAACACACACAGCTGTACAGGACGACACTAACACACACAGCTGTACAGGACAACACTAACAACACAGCCACAGCTAACACACACAGCCATACAGGACGACACTAACACACACAGCTGTACAGGACAACACTAACACACACAGCCATACAGGACGACACTAACACACACAGCCATACAGGACGACACACACACAGCCATACAGGACGACACTAACACACACAGCCATACAGGACGACACTAACACACACAGCTGTACAGGACGACACTAACACACACAGCTGTACAGGACAACACTAACACACACAGCCATACAGGACAACACTAACACACACAGCTGTACAGGACAACACTAACACACACAGCCATACAGGACAACACTAACACACACAGCTGTACAGGACAACACTAACACAGCCACAGGCAACACTAACACACACAGGACAACACTAACACACACAGCTGTACAGGGACAACACACAGCCATACAGGACACACAGCCACACAGCCATACAGGACAACACTAACACACACAGCCATACAGGACAACACTAACACACACAGCGTACAGGACAACACTAACACACACAGCTGTACAGGACGACACTAACACACACAGCTGTACAGGACAACACTAACACACACAGCTGTACAGGACAACACTAACACACACAGCTGTACAGGACGACACTAACACACACAGCCATACAGGACAACACTAACACACACAGCCATACAGGACAACACTAACACACACAGCTGTACAGGACAACACTAACACACACAGCTGTACAGGACGACACTAACACACACAGCCATACAGGGACACTAACACACACAGCTAACACACTAACACACACAGCTGTAGAGGACGACACTAACACACACAGCCATACAGGACGACACTAACACACACAGCTGTACAGGACGACACTAACACACACAGCTGTACAGGACGACACTAACACACACAGCCATACAGGACGACACACACACAGCCATACAGGACGACACTAACACACACAGCTGTAGAGGACAACACTAACACACACAGCTGTACAGGACGACACTAACACACAGCAGACGACACTAACACACAGGACAACACTAACACACACAGCTGTACAGGACACTAACACACACAGCCAACACTAACACACACAGCCATACAGGACAACACTAACACACACAGCTGTACAGGACAACACTAACACACACAGCCATACAGGTCAACACTAACACACACACACAGCCACTAACACACACAGCTGTACAGGACGACACTAACACACACAGCCATACAGGACGACACTAACACACACAGCCATACAGGACAACACTAACACACACAGCCATACAGGACGACACTAACACACACAGCCATACAGGACAACACTAACACACACAGCCATACAGGACGACACTAACACACACAGCCATACAGGACAACACTAACACACACAGCCATACAGGACGACACTAACACACACAGCTGTACAGGACAACACTAACACACACAGCTGTACAGGACGACACTAACACACACAGCTGTAGAGGACGACACTAACACACACAGCCATACAGGACAACACTAACACACACAGCCATACAGGACAACACTAACACACACAGCTGTAGAGGACGACACTAACACACACAGCTGTAGAGGACGACACTAACACACACAGCCATACAGGACGACACTAACACACACAGCTGTAGAGGACGACACTAACACACACAGCTGTAGAGGACGACACTAACACACACAGCCATACAGGACGACACTAACACACACAGCTGTAGAGGACGACACTAACACACACAGCCGTACAGGACGACACTAACACACACAGCCATACAGGACGACACTAACACACACAGCCATACAGGACGACACTAACACACACAGCTGTAGAGGACGACACTAACACACACAGCTGTAGAGGACGACACTAACACACACAGCTGTACAGGACGACACTAACACACACAGCTGTAGAGGACGACACTAACACACACAGCTGTAGAGGGCGACACTAACACACACAGCCATACAGGACAACACTAACACACACAGCTGTAGAGGACGACACTAACACACACAGCCGTACAGGACGACACTAACACACACAGCCATACAGGTCAACACTAACACACACAGCTGTAGAGGACGACACTAACACACACAGCTGTAGAGGACGACACTAACACACACAGCTGTAGAGGACGACACTAACACACACAGCCATACAGGACAACACTAACACACACAGCCATACAGGACGACACTAACACACACAGCCATACAGGACAACACTAACACACACAGCCATACACACTAACACACACAGCCATACAGGACAACACTAACACACACAGCCATACAGGACGACACTAACACACACAGCCATACAGGACAACACTAACACACACAGCCATACAGGACAACACTAACACACACAGCCGTACAGGACGACACTAACACACACAGCTGTACAGGACAACACTAACACACACAGCCATACAGGACAACACTAACACACACAGCTAACACACACAGCCATAGAGGACTACACTAAACACACAGCCGTACAGGACAACACTAACACACACAGCCATACAGGACGACACTAACACACACAGCTGTAGAGGACGACACTAACACACACAGCCATACAGGACAACACTAACACACACAGCCGTACAGGACAACACTAACACACACAGCCATACAGGACGACACTAACACACACAGCTGTAGAGGACGACACTAACACACACAGCTGTACAGGACGACACTAACACACACAGCTGTAGAGGACAACACTAACACACACAGCCATACAGGACGACACTAACACACACAGCCATACAGGACGACACTAACACACACAGCTGTACAGGACGACCCTAACACACACAGCCATACAGGACGACACTAACACACACAGCCATACAGGACGACACTAACACACACAGCTGTAGAGGACGACACTAACACACACAGCTGTAGAGGACGACACTAACACACACAGCCATACAGGACAACACTAACACACACAGCTGTACAGGACAACACTAACACACACAGCCATACAGGACAACACTAACACACACAGCTGTACAGGACAACACTAACACACACAGCCATACAGGACAACACTAACACACACAGCCATACAGGACGACACTAACACACACAGCCATACAGGACGACACTAACACACACAGCCATACAGGACGACACTAACACACACAGCCATACAGGACGACACTAACACACACAGCCATACAGGACGACACTAACACACACAGCCATACAGGACAACACTAACACACACAGCCATACAGGACAACACTAACACACACAGCTGTAGAGGACGACACTAACACACACAGCCATACAGGACAACACTAACACACACAGCCATACAGGACAACACTAACACACACAGCTGTAGAGGACGACACTAACACACACAGCTGTAGAGGACGACACTAACACACACAGCCATACAGGACGACACTAACACACACAGCTGTAGAGGACGACACTAACACACACAGCTGTAGAGGACGACACTAACACACACAGCCATACAGGACGACACTAACACACACAGCTGTAGAGGACGACACTAACACACACAGCCATACAGGACAACACTAACACACACAGCCATACAGGACAACACTAACACACACAGCCGTACAGGACGACACTAACACACACAGCTGTACAGGACAACACTAACACACACAGCCATACAGGACAACACTAACACACACAGCTGTAGAGGACGACACTAACACACACAGCCATACAGGACAACACTAACACACACAGCCGTACAGGACAACACTAACACACACAGCCATACAGGACAACACTAACACACACAGCCGTACAGGACGACACTAACACACACAGCTGTACAGGACAACACTAACACACACAGCCATACAGGACAACACTAACACACACAGGACAGGACGACACTAACACACACAGCAGGACAACACTAACACACACAGCCATACAGGACAACACTAACACACACAGCTGTAGAGGACGACACTAACACACACAGCCATACAGGACAACACTAACACAGCCATACAGCGACACTAGCAGGACGACACTAACACACACAGCTGTACAGGGACACTAACACACACAGCCATACAGGACGACACTAACACACACAGCCATACAGGACGACACTAACACACACAGCTGTAGAGGACGACACTAACACACACAGCTGTACAGGACGACACTAACACAGCCATACAGGACAACACTAACACACACAGCTGTACAGGACAACACTAACACACAGCCAGGCACAGCTGTACAGGACAACACTAACACACACAGCCATACAGGACAACACTAACACACACAGCCATACAGGACGACACTAACACACACAGCCATACAGGACGACACTAACACACACAGCCATACAGGACGACACTAACACACACAGCCATACAGGACGACACTAACACACACAGCCATACAGGACGACACTAACACACACAGCCATACAGGACAACACTAACACACACAGCCATACAGGACAACACTAACACACACAGCCAACGACACTAACACACACAGCCATACAGGACAACACTAACACACACAGCCATACAGGACGACACTAACACACACAGCTGTACAGGACAACACTAACACACACAGCTGTACAGGACGACACTAACACACACAGCTGTAGAGGACGACACTAACACACACAGCCATACAGGACAACACTAACACACACAGCCATACAGGACAACACTAACACACAGCTGTAGAGGACGACACTAACACACACAGCTGTAGAGGACGACACTAACACACACAGCCATACAGGACACTAACACACACAGCTGTAGAGGACACTAACACACACAGCTGTAGAGGACGACACTAACACACACAGCCATACAGGACGACACTACACACACAGCTGTACAGGACGACACTAACACACACAGCCGTACAGGACGACACTAACACACACAGCCATACAGGACACACTAACACAGCCACAGCTGACACTAACACACACAGCAGGGACGACACTAACACACACAGCTGTACGACACTAACACACACAGCTGTACAGGACGACACTAACACACACAGCCGACACTACAGCAGACACTAACACACACAGCCATACAGGACAACACTAACACACACAGCTGTACAGGACAACACTAACACACACAGCCATACAGGACAACACTAACACACACAGCTGTACAGGACAACACTAACACACACAGCCATACAGGACAACACTAACACACACAGCCATACAGGACGACACTAACACACACAGCCATGACACTAACACACACAGCCATACAGGACGACACTAACACACACAGCCATACAGGACTGACACTAACACACACAGGACTGACACTAACACACACAGCCATACAGGACAACACTAACACACACAGCCATACAGGACAACACTAACACACACAGCCGTACAGACACTAACACACACAGCCATACAGGACAACACTAACACACACAGCCATACAGGACGACACTAACACACACAGCTGTACAGGACAACACTAACACACACAGCTGTACAGGACGACACTAACACACACAGCTGTAGAGGACGACACTAACACACACAGCCATACAGGACAACACTAACACACACAGCCATACAGGACAACACTAACACACACAGCTGTAGAGGACGACACTAACACACACAGCTGTAGAGGACGACACTAACACACACAGCCATACAGGACGACACTAACACACACAGCTGTAGAGGACGACACTAACACACACAGCTGTAGAGGACGACACTAACACACACAGCCATACAGGACGACACTAACACACACAGCTGTAGAGGACGACACTAACACACACAGCCGTACAGGACGACACTAACACACACAGCCATACAGGACGACACTAACACACACAGCCATACAGGACGACACTAACACACACAGCTGTAGAGGACGACACTAACACACACAGCTGTAGAGGACGACACTAACACACACAGCTGTACAGGACGACACAGGACGACACTAACACACACAGCTGTAGAGGGCGACACTAACACACACAGCCATACAGGACAACACTAACACACACAGCAGCGACACTAACACACACAGCCGTACAGGACGACACTAACACACACAGCCATACAGGTCAACACTAACACACACAGCTGTAGAGGACGACACTAACACACACAGCAGGACGACACTAACACACACAGCTGTAGAGGACGACACTAACACACACAGCCATACAGGACAACACTAACACACACAGCCATACAGGACGACACTAACACACACAGCCATACAGGACAACACTAACACACACAGCCATACAGGACGACACTAACACACACAGCCATACAGGACAACACTAACACACACAGCCATACAGGACAACACTAACACACACAGCCATACAGGACAACACTAACACACACAGCCATACAGGACAACACTAACAACACACACAGACACTAACACACACAGCTGTACAGGACAACACTAACACACACAGCCATACAGGACAACACTAACACACACAGCCATACAGGACGACACTAACACACACAGCCATACAGGACAACACTAACACACACAGCTGTACAGGACAACACTAACACACACAGCTGTACAGGACAACACTAACACACACAGCTGTAGAGGACGACACTAACACACACAGCCATACAGGACAACACTAACACACACAGCCATACAGGATGACACTAACACACACAGCTGTACAGGACAACACTAACACACACAGCTGTAGAGGACGACACTAACACACACAGCTGTACAGGACAACACTAACACACACAGCTGTACAGGATGACACTAACACACACAGCCATACAGGACAACACTAACACACACAGCTGTACAGGACAACACTAACACACACAGCTGTAGAGGACGACACTAACACACACAGCTGTACAGGACAACACTAACACACACAGCCATACAGGACAACACTAACACACACAGCTGTACAGGACAACACTAACACACACAGCCATACAGGACAACACTAACACACACAGCCATACAGGACAACACTAACACACACAGCTGTACAGGACGACACTAACACACACAGCTGTACAGGACAACACTAACACACACAGCTGTAGAGGACGACACTAACACACACAGCCGTACAGGATGATACTAACACACACAGCCCAATACACACATAGTAGACACACAGACAGGACCACTCTCTATTCCACACACAGCCCAATACACACATAGTACACACACAGACAGGACCACTCTCTATTCCACACACAGCCCAATACACACATAGTACACACACAGACAGGACCACTCTCTATTCCACACACAGACAGGAGAGCCCCGTCTGACAGTGGCCGCTGCAGGGCCAAGAGAGTCAGTTGGACCAGTGGGGCTGGTGGCACCACCGGCTGGGAGTTTTAAATAGAACCACAAATTGTGGTTCTATGTGGGAGAAAACGCTTGGTTGCAAGAACGTCATCGTTATTTACGGTACAGCTATCTCATGGGAATCTGCCTCTGTCTGATGTCCCAGCCGGGAATCCAGAGCATCGTCGTTATCCTCCCAAGGTTATGGTCAAACCACTGCACCTTGTCCAGATGAGCTAAACCACTATACATCTCAAACCGTCTGACACGTTACAGGACCAACTGCTGTCTGTGTGTGTACTGTGTGTGTACTGTGTGTGTACTAGAGTGTACTGTGTGTGTACTGTGTGTGTACTAGTGTGTACTGTGTGTGTACTGTGTGTGTACTAGTGTGTACTGTGTGTGTACTGTGTGTGTACTAGTGTGTACTGTGTGTGTACTGTGTGTGTACTGTGTGTGTACTAGTGTGTACTGTGTGTGTACTGTGTGTGTACTAGTGTGTACTGTGTGTGTACTGTGTGTGTACTGTGTGTGTATTAGTGTGTGTATTAGTGTGTGTATTAGTGTGTGTGTGTCCATATGCGTGTTTGTGTGTGTGTGTATTAGTGGGTGTATTAGTGTGTGTGTGTGTGTGTGTGTGTGTGTGTGTGTGTGTGTGTGTGTGTGTGTGTACTGTGTGTGTGTGTGTGTGTGTTTGTGTGTGTATTAGTGTGTGTGTGTCCGTATGCGTGTTTGTGTGTGTGTGTATTAGTGGGTGTATTAGTGTGTGTGTGTGTGTGTGTGTGTGTGTGTGTGTGTGTGCATATTAGTGGGTGTATTTGTGTAGGTGTGCGTGTGTGTGTGTGTTTGTGTGTATTAGTGGGTGTTTTAGTGTGTGTATTTGTGGGTGTATTAGTGTGTGTGTGTGTGTGTTTGTGTGTTTGTTTGTATATTAGTGGGTGTATTTGCATGTGTGTGTGTTTGTGTGTGTGTGTGTGTGTGTTTGTGTGTGTGTGTCTGTGTGTGTATTAGTGGGTGTATTTGCGTGTGTGTGTGTTTGTGTGTGTATTAGTGTGCGCGCGCGTGTGTTTGTGTGTGTGACTCATTCATGTTTTGTCATTTAGTTAAGCAGAGACATATTAGACCTGAACGGAGGATGACAAACCATTAGTGGCATCCGACCTAATACAGAGTGAAAAGGGGCGGTGTTCGAATCGAATAGTTAGTTAGTTAATAGATAGTTAGCCAAATGTATTAGATACTGTATGATCACACACACACAGACACACACAGACTCACTCAGACACACACACACACACACACACACACACACACACACACAGACACACACAGAGACACACATACACACACACACACACACACACACACACACAGACACACACAGAGACACACATACACACACACACACACACAGACACACACACACACACACACTCACACACACACACACACACACACTGAGAAGCTCTGTAGGGAAGAACATGTCTCGCTAGACTACACATTTAAAATTGCAATTACATTAACCTCTGACCTCTGATTTGCTCGATCAGGACCCCCATCATTGTCAATTCATTTCAGGGCAAGACCTTCTTCTTTAAGGATTTTTCTGAATCTAAAACAGCCGCTAATAGAGAATCTTTATCAACCTTTTATATCATAATATATGGAATATTTAGAAAAACACAGGGTCAAAGGTTACACTGTAAAAATAGACAACTCATTATAGCGAAACGGAAGTTTTTGCTTTAATAAATAAAATATAATCTGTTACTGTCCAAAGCAATATGTTTTGGCCAGTGCCTTTAACAGGGTATACGACTGCCACAGTATAGCCACTTCAACAAAATAAATAATAAACAAACTAAAAAGCAGTTTGCTGCCTTCTGAAGCTCACCTACAGCCTGTGTTCCCTTACAGCCTGTGTTCCCTTACAGCCTGTGTTCCCTTACAGTCTGTGTTCCCTTACAGTCTGTGTTCCCTTACAGCCTGTGTTCCCTTACAGCCTGTGTTCCCTTACAGCCTGTGTTCCCTTACAGTCTGTGTTCCCTTACAGCCTGTGTTCCCTTACAGTCTGTGTTCCCTTACAGCCTGTGTTCCCTTACAGTCTGTGTTCCCTTACAGCCTGTGTTCCCTTACAGCCTGTGTTCCCTTACAGCCTGTGTTCCCTTACAGTCTGTGTTCCCTTACAGCCTGTGTTCCCTTACAGTCTGTGTTCCCTTACAGCCTGTGTTCCCTTACAGTCTGTGTTCCCTTACAGTCTGTGTTCCCTTACAGCCTGTGTTCCCTTACAGTCTGTGTTCCCTTACAGCCTGTGTTCCCTTACAGTCTGTGTTCCCTTACAGTCTGTGTTCCCTTACAGTCTGTGTTCCCTTACAGCCTGTGTACCCCTACAGTCTGTGTACCCCTACAGTCTGTGTACACCTACAGTCTGTGTACCCCTACAGCCTGTGTACCCCTACCACCTGTGTTCCCTTACAGCCTGTGTTCCCTTACAGTCTGTGTTCCCTTACAGTCTGTGTTCCCTTACAGTCTGTGTTCCCTTACAGTCTGTGTTCCCTTACAGTCTGTGTTCCCTTACAGCCTGTGTACCCCTACAGTCTGTGTACCCCTACAGTCTGTGTACACCTACAGTCTGTGTACCCCTACAGCCTGTGTACCCCTACCACCTGTGTTCCCTTACAGCCTGTGTTCCCTTACAGCCTGTGTACCCCTAAAGCCTGTGTTCCCTTACAGTCTGTGTTCCCTTACAGCCTGTGTTCCCTTACAGCCTGTGTACCCCTACAGCCTGTGTACACCTACAGTCTGTGTACCCCTACAGCCTGTGTTCCCCTACAGCCTGTGTTCACCTACAGCCTGTGTTCCCTTAAAGCCTGTGTACCCCTACAGCCTGTGTTCCCTTAAAGCCTGTGTACCCCTACAGCCTGTGTTCCCTTAAAGCCTGTGTTCCCTTAAAGCCTGTGTTCCCCTACAGCCTGTGTACCCCTACAGCCTGTGTTCACCTACAGCCTGTGTAACCCTACAGCCTGTGTTCCCTTACAGCCTGTGTTCCCCTAGAGCCAGTGTACACCAGACTGAGAACACTGAGGACTCCTTCTCTCACCTCTTCCCTTTGTTTTTGGACTTCAATGCACAACACATCAGCTGTATGTGACCAGGCAAAAAAAATCCAAGCCCAACCATATCATAACCGCTACACACATCCTACATCGTTGTCACCATATTAGCTAAAGTAACGTCATACTCAGCACAGCTAATAGAACTAACGCGTTAGTAAACCAGCTACAATTATAGAGTAACGTAACAGTCAGTAAACAGTTACCCCTGGCAGGCCCCGGTGGCAATAAATTAATAATATCAAAAGCTTACCTTGACTTGGAAGAGTTCCAGTGTTATGTTGGCCAGCTGGCTAACATAGCATTCCTCTGTTTGATTAGGGTGTTTGAGTAGAGAGGAATATAGGCTAAACTAGCTAGCTGCATTTGCTTGCTAAGTAAGTGAAATTGAAAGTAAAAAAAAAAAAGACAATAGCCGGGTTCTAATACCGATACTAACATACTGTATACTACATACTTAATGAGTGTATACTACCTACTATTAGTTCATTTTAGTATACAGTAAACGAACGTATCCTTTCAGTTGAGCATACCATTGCCTCTTGCTACAGAAGCTTGTTAGCACAACAATTTACTAGCTAGACATTTTACGACTTCGGGTGTGTTCTTAAATTCAATCTGGAGTAACAGAGCGCGCAAGGAGTGAAATGCTGGGACTCTGGGAGTTCGTAAATTCAGAGTGTTGTCAGATTTGTCAGTTTGTAAATTCAGAGAGCACACTGGACAGTAGAGATACTCTCAATGATCGGCTATGAAAAGCCAAATGACATTTACTCCTGAGGTGCTGACTTGCTGCACCCTTGACAACTACTGTGATTATTATTATTTGACCATGCTGGTCATTTAGGAACATTTGAACATCTTGGCCATGTTCTGTTATAATCTC
The DNA here is from genome assembly GCF_034236695.1 of Oncorhynchus nerka. Lineage (NCBI taxonomy): Eukaryota > Metazoa > Chordata > Actinopteri > Salmoniformes > Salmonidae > Oncorhynchus > Oncorhynchus nerka. The sequence continues at coordinate 42,376,512 of NC_088411.1, forward strand.
CACCCGCCACAGCCAGAAAAGGACTGGCCACCCCTCATAGCCTGGTTCCTCTCTAGGTTTCTTCCTAGGTTTTGGCCTTTCTAGGGAGTTTTTTTTCCTAGCCACCGTGCTTCTACACCTGCATTGCTTGCTGTTTGGAGGTTTTAGGCTGGGTTTCTGTACAGCACTTTGAGATATCAGCTGATGTAAGAAGGGCTTTATAAATACATTTGATTTGATTTGTAATATACTCTTCCAGTCAGATAGACAGGTGCAGTTGTTATTCTAATGTAATTTATCTTCTCACTTGTGTGTCTCAACTAATTTCGCAATGAGTCCCAAAATACACCCTACTGTATTCCCTATGTAGTGCACAACTTTTGACCAGGGCACATCGAGCTCTGGGCAACAATAGTTCACTAAGGTAATATGCTGCCTTTAGGGACCCACAAAGTTGTTTAATCTAGGACTGAAACAATATGATGTCAGGATAAACAAATGTCCTTATAATAATAAGATACACAAATATAATTTTGGTCATTAAATACAATTGTACAAAACATTCGGAAACACCTTCCTAATTTTGAGTTGCAACCCCTTTTGCCCCAGCCTCAATTCGTCGGGGCAATTAATCGGCCTTGTATCATCATATATGAAGATATGTTATATTCCAGTACAGTCTAAAGGGGAAGGGATTGAAATCTACACTGAGTGTACAAAATATTAAGAACACCCTCCAAATATTGCCCCCAGAACAGCCTCAATTCGTCGGGGCAATTTATCGGGGTATGGACTCTACAAGGTGTCGAAAGTGTTCCACAGGGACGCTGGTCCATTTTGACTCCAATGCTTCCCACAGTTGTGTCAAGTTGGCTGGAAGTCCTTTGAGTGGTGGACCATTCTTGATACACACAGGAAACTGTTGATCGTGAAAATCCCAGCAGCATTTCAGTTCTGGACACAAACCGGTGCGTCTGGTACCTACTACCGTACCTCGTTCAACGACACTTCAATATGTTGTCTTGCCCAGTCACCCTCTGAATGGCACACATACACGACCCATGTCTCCATTGTCTCAGGGCTTAAACATCCTTCTTTAACCCATCTCCTCCCCTTCATCTACACTGATTGAAGTTGAAGCTCAGTAAAATGCTCTGTCATTGTATTATGTGTATATTGTTGGTATAAAGACATTGGTGCTTTTACTGTGGTTTTAGAGTGTTGAACCGTGTCTTAACATTGGTGTGAGAGCCACTTGAAAAAAGAAACGCCTTAGACAACAAAATTGCACACACAAGTGGCCCACAAAATAACACGCAACCATGTTTTCCATCTGGCAAATGACAGGCCATTCCTTCTTGTTAGAACTTTGAAATTGTTTTTGATTGTTTGAAAGTGGGAATGAATGTGTGTGTGTCTATTTGCCCTTGTGTGTGTGTGTGAGGTGCAGTCATGTACAGCGTGGCTGCTGATAAGGCCAGGGATGACACTCTCCCTCCTGTGAAAATGATGGGCTTTGTCCCAAATGGCTCCATATTCCCTATATAGTGCACTACCTTAGACCAGGGCCCTAAGGCCAATGGCACCCTATTCCCTATGTAGTGCACTAGAGCCCTAGTCAGAGGTAGAGCTCTATATAGGGAATAGGATGCCATTTGGTATGAATCCAAGGATTCAAATCACAATATGCCATCTGAATTCCCTTGATTTGCATTGAGATTGGTTTAATTACGAGTAAAAGTCAAGACTCTCAATTGGATGGGATGGTGGGGAATCGATTGGATGGGATGGTGGGGAATCGATTGGATGGGATGGTGGGGAATCGATTGCGAAGCGTGAATAATGAGGAAGTTCACAGCAATAAGTTTCAATAAGTTATTACCATAAATACAGAACAGCTTCAATAAGTTATTGTAGGTGTGTAGGGCTCCTTGCTTTTTCAGTTTTGCCCAAAAACTTTCTATATGATTCAGGTCAGGGCTTTGTGATGGCCACTCCAATAACTTGACTTTGTTGTCCTTAAGCCATTTTGACACAACTTTGGAAGTATGCTTGGGGTCATTGTCCATTTGGAAGACCCATTTGCGACCAAGGTTTAACTTCCTGACTGATGTCTTGAAATGTTGCTTCAATATATCCACATATTTTTTCATTCCTCATGAAGCCATCTGTTTTGTGAAGTGCACCAGATCCTCCTGCAGCAAAGCACCCCCACAACATGATGTTGCCACCCCCACAACATGATGCTGCCACCCCCACAACATGATGCTGCCACCCCCACAACATGATGCTAGCACCCCCACAACATGATGCTGCCACCCCCACAACATGATGCTGCCACCCCCACAACGTGATGATGCCACCCCCACAACATGATGCTGCCACCCCCACAACATGATGCTAGCACCCCCACAACATGATGCTGCCACCCCCACAACATGATGCTGCCACCCCCACAACATGATGCTGCCACCCCCACAACATGATGCTAGCACCCCCACAACATGATGCTGCCACCCCCACAACATGATGCTGCCACCCCCACAACATGATGCTAGCACCCCCACAACATGATGCTGCCACCCCCACAACATGATGCTGCCACCCCCACAACATGATGCTGCCACCCCCACAACATGATGCTGCCACCCCCACAACATGATGCTAGCACCCCCACAACATGATGCTGCCACCCCCACAACATGATGCTAGCACCCCCACAACATGATGCTGCCACCCCCACAACATGATGCTAGCACCCCCACAACATGATGCTGCCACCCCCACAACATGATGCTAGCACCCCAGTGCTTCACAGTTGGGACGGTGTTTTGCAAGCCTCCCCCTTTTTCCTCCAAACATAACGATGGTCATTATTGCCAAACAGTTCTATTTTTGTTTCATCAGACCAGAGGACATTTCTCCAAAAAGTACGATCTTTGTCCCCAGGTGCAGTTGCAAACCATTGTCTGGATTTTTTACGGTGGTTTTGGAGCAATGGCTTCTTCCTTGCTGAGCGGCCTTTCAGGTTATATCGATATAGGACTCGTTTTACTGTGGATATAGATACTTTTGTACCTGTTTCCTCCAGCATCTTCACAAGGTCCTTTGCTGTTGTTCTGGGATTGATTTGCACTTTTCGAATCAAAGTACGTTTATCTCTAGGAGACAGAATGTGTCTCCTTCCTGAGCGGTATGATGGCTGCGTGGTCCCATGGTGTTTATACTTGCATACTATTGTTTGTAGAGATGAACGTTGTACCTTCAGGCGTTTGGAAATTGCTCCCAATTTTTTTTCTGAAGTCTTGGCTGACTTCTTTTGATTTTCCCATGATGTCAAGCAAAGAGGCACTGAGTTTGAAGGTATGCCTTGAAATACATCCACAGGTACACCTCCAAGTGAGTCAAATGATCACCTCCAATTGACTCAAATTAGCCTATCAGAAGCTTCTAAAGCCATGACATCATTTTCTGGAATTTTTGCAAGCTGTTTAAAGGGACAGTTAACTTAGTGTATGTAAACTTATGACCCATTGGGATTGTGAGAAATAATCTGTCTGTAATCAATTGTTGGAAAAATTACTTGTGTCATGCACAAAGTAGATGTCCTAAACGTCTTGCCAAAACTATAGTTTGTTAATTAACAAGAAATTGATGGAGATGTTGAAAAACTAATTTTAATGACTCCAATCTAAGTGTATGTAAACTTCCGACTTCAACTGTACGTAAGGGTAAAAGTAACCAGGCAATCAGGATAGATAAGAAACCGAGTTGCTGAGGCATATCTGGTGTGTGTGTGTGTGTGTGCGTGCGCGTGTGCGTGCGTGTGTGTGTGTGTGTGTGTGCGTATGTGTGTGTGTGAGTGTGTGTGTGTGTGTGTGTGTGTGTGTGTGTGTGTGTGTGTGTGTGTGTGTGTGTGTGTGTGTGTGTGTGTGTGTGTGTGAGTGGCATAAATGAACCTGTCGTTGCACCATCAATGTAAAGCCTTGAAGTTGTTGTTACCCCTCTTCCTTCTCAACAGCAGACTAATCCACACACACACACACACACACAGACACAGACACACACACACACACACACACACACACACACACACACACACACACACACACACACACACACACACACACACACACACACACACACACACACACACAGATATACACACGCACAAACACACGAGGTCAGGGGGAAAATAATGGCTGCAAATGGCCATTTCTCACTAAACTTCGAACTGCAAAGATAGACGCTTCACTTCAAATGTGATCAAACAATATAATGGAGTAGAAAGAGGCCACACACATATATACACATATACACACACACACACACACACACACACACAGATATACACACGCACAAACACACGTTCTCACTATATGGAAGTAAACTTCCAATATAGAAAGTATAACACATTCTCTGATTGTCATCACATGGAACAGAGTATATTTCTGCCCCTCTGTTCTAAATATACTGCTCTTCATCTACATGAACCCCTCTCAGTGTTGACAACACTGTGCTCATCTAGGTGGAGCTTGTGTGTAGGCTTCTGTTAAATGTCTGTGTGTGTGTGTGAATGAATTTAGCTACTTAGCTCTCATCATCAGTGTGTGTGTGTGTGTGTGTGTGTGTGTGTGTGTGTGTGTGTGTGTGTGTGTGTGTGTGTGTGTGTGTGTGTGTGTGTGTGTGTGTGTGTGTGTGTGTGTGTGTGTGTGTGTGTGTGTGTGTGTGTGTGTGTCTGTGTGTGTCTGTGTCGGTGTGTGTGTGTGTGTGTCGGTGTGTGTGTGTCGGTGTGTGTGTCGGTGTGTGTGTGTGTTTCTAAATCAGGAAAGACCATATCTAAGCACCCTGCCTCTTCACAGATTAAAGGACTAACATATTTAAACAGACAATATATTTGTGCAAACAAACCCAACTGCGCCAAGTCTACCACGTGCAGGCAACATCAGCCAAGCAGAAAGCTTGAAGAGAAGGAGGACACGGCATGCAATTGACAAACTGAGAAAAGCTCTCTTAGCATAGTGACCTCGACTGGGCACTCTCTCACCAAGCTCGACTGTGGCCCTCTCTTACCAAGCTAGACTGGGCCTTCTCTCACTGGGCCCTTTCTCACCGAACTAGACTGGGCCCTCTCTCACCAAGCTAGACGGGGCCCTCTCTCACCAAGCTAGACTGGGCCCTCTCTCACCATGCTAGACTGTGGCCCTCTCTCACCAAGCTAGACTGGGCCCTCTCTCACCAGCTAGATTGGGTGCTCTCTCACCAAGCTAGACTGGGCCCTCTCTCACCAAGCTAGACTGTGTCCCTCTCTCACCAAGCTAGACTGGGCCCTCTCTCACCAAGCTAGACTGTGGCCCTCTCTCACCAAGCTAGACTGTGGCCCTCTCTCACCAAGCTAGACTGGGCCCTCTCTCAACAAGCTAGACTGGGCCCTCTCTCACCAAGCTAGACTGTGGCCCTCTCTCACCAAGCTAGACTGGGCCCTCTCTCAACAAGCTAGACTGGGCCCTCTCTCACCGAGCTAGACTGTGGCCCTCTCTCACCAGCTAGACTGTGGCCCGCTCTCACAGAGCTAGACTGGGCCCTCTCTCACCAAGCTAGACTGTGGCCCTCTCTCACCAAGCTAGACTGTGGCCCGCTCTCACAGAGCTAGACTGTGCCCTCTCTCACCAAGCTAGACTTGTCCCTCTCTCACCGAGCTAGACTGGGCCCTCTCTCACCAAGCTAGACTGTGGCCCGCTCTCACAGAGCTAGACTGTGCCCTCTCTCACCAAGCTAGACTTGTCCCTCTCTCACCAAGCTAGACTGTGTCCCTCTCTCACCAAGCTAGACTGGGCCCTCTCTCACCAAGCTAGACTGTGGCCTCTCTCACATAGCTAGACTGTGGCCTCTCTCAACGAGGCTGCGTTGGCACAAGAGATAAAGGGAAGGAGGAGCCTTTGCGAAATGGATGTGCCCAACAAACTGATAAAAACACAGAGAGAACAGACGGAAGGCAGTTCCTTTTGATGTGAGCATCTATCATGGTTTGTGTGGGGGGGTAAGAGACCTCTAGATCATCAACACGGAGAGCCCCCCCCCCCCTCCGTCTGTCTCCCTCCCTCCATCTGTCTCCCTCCCTCCATCTGTCTATCTGTCCCTGTCCCTGTCTCTCTCTCTCTGTCTCCCTCTCTGTCTCCCTCTCGGTCTCCCTCTCTCTCTCTCTCTCTCTCTCTCTCTCTCTCTCTCTCTCTCTCCCCCCCTCTCTCTCTCTCTCTCTCTCTCTCTCTCTCTCTCTCTCTCCCTCTCTCCCTCTCTCTCCCTCCCTCTCTGTCTCCCTCTCTCCCTCCCTCCTTCTGTTCTAATCTATGTGACACACATTGTTATCCAGCTAAACAGACAGTCTCAGTGAGTATCTAGACTTAATTAGCTGAAGTTTCTCTGTGCTAATGAGACAGGCTTGCATCCCAAATGGCACCCTATTCACTTTGTAGTGCACTGTAGACACACACACACACACACACACACACACACACACACACACACCACAATCAGTGTTCTCTCTGATGATGCCTGGCTGGCTGTTGCCTCCGGCTTCTTTTTGAAGTGTGTGTGTGTGTGTGTGTGTGTGTGTGTGTGTGTGTGTGTGTCTGTGTGGAGTGATGATTTGTCAGTTCCCTGCTTCACAGAGAACCTATCTATGCCTGTCATCATGATCATGTCACAAATACATAACTACATAGCTCAGTTGTCCGCATTTACTGTGAGACATGATACGTTGCATGAGGCTCATTTACCTCGTTGAGTCACATACTATCTGATACGTTGCACAAGGCTAATTTCTATCACCACTGAGAGCTACAGCAGAGTCCACCAGGTCTAAACAGACATATCACCACTGAGAGCTACAGCAGAGTCCACTAGGTCTAAACAGCCATATCACCACTGAGAGCTACAGCAGAGTCCACTAGGTCTAAAAAGCCATATCACCGCTGAGAGCTGAGAGCTATAGCAGAGTCCACTAGGTCTAAACAGCCATATCACCGCTAAGAGCTACAGCAGAGTCCACCAGGTCTAAAAAGCCATATCACCACTGAGAGCTACAGCAGGGTCCACTAGGTCTAAACTGCCATATCACCACTGAGAGCTACAGCAGAGTCCACCAGGTCTAAACAGCCATATCACCACTGAGAGCTACAGCAGAGTCCACCAGGTCTAAACAGCCATATCACCACTGAGAGCTACAGCAGAGTCCACCAGGTCTAAACAGCCATATCACCACTGAGAGCTACAGCAAGGTCCACCAGGTCTAAACAGCCATATCACCGCTGAGAGCTGAGAGCTATAGCAGAGTCCACTCGTTCTAAACAGCCATATCACCGCTGAGATCTACATCAGAGGCTGTTAGGTCTAATACATCTGGGAGTAGGGTGCCATTTTGAGACGTAGCTTGAGAGGAGCTCTGTTGCCTGCCACTCAAATGTCTAAGCCAGAGTGTGTGACTGCATTTGTAGAGCGGTACCCTGTTAAGAGTGTATTCATGGTTTTAGAGTGTCAGACTACAGAGAGGATCATGACGTATAAAGAAGACGTCAGGCCTTAACCACAGGCCTGTCAGAGGAGGTAACACCCCCCCAAATAAACATGTTAGAAGATGTCAGGCCTTAACCACAGGCCTGTCAGAGGAGGTAACACCCCCCCAAATAAACATGTTAGAAGATGTCAGGCCTTAACCACAGGCCTGTCAGAGGAGGTAACACCCCCCCCCAAATAAACATGTTAGAAGACGTCAGGCCTTAACCACAGGCCTGTCAGAGGAGGTAACACCCCCCCCCAAATAAACATGTTAGAAGACGTCAGGCCTTAACCACAGGCCTGTCAGAGGAGGTAACACCCCCATGTCAGGCCTTAAAATCAGAGGAGGTAACACCCCCAAATAAACATGTTAGAAGATGTCAGGCCTTAACCACAGGCCTGTCAGAGGAGGTAACACCCCCCAAATAAAAATGTTAGAAGATGTCAGGCCTTAACCACAGGCCTGTCAGAGGAGGTAACACCCCCAAATAAAAATGTTAGAAGATGTCAGGCCTTAACCACAGGCCTGTCAGAGGAGGTAACACCCCCAAATAAAAATGTTAGAAGATGTCAGGCCTTAACCACAGGCCTGTCAGAGGAGGTAACACCCCCAAATAAAAATGTTAGAAGATGTCAGGCCTTAACCACAGGCCTGTCAGAGGAGGTAACACCCCCCAAATAAAAATGTTAGAAGATGTCAGGCCTTAACCACAGGCCTGTCAGGTAACACCCCCCAAATAAAAATGTTAGAAGATGTCAGGCCTTAACCACAGGCCTGTCAGAGAAAAACACCCCCAAATAAAAATGTTAGAAGATGTCAGGCCTTAACCACAGGCCTGTCAGAGGAGGTAAACAGGCCCCCCCAAATAAAAATGTTAGAAGATGTCAGGCCTTAACCACAGGCCTGTCAGAGGAGGTAACACCCCCAAATAAAAATGTTAGAAGATGTCAGGCCTTAACCACAGGCCTGTCAGAGGAGGTAACACCCCCAAATAAAAATGTTAGAAGATGTCAGGCCTTAACCACAGGCCTGTCAGAGGAGGTAACACCCCCCAAATAAAAATGTTAGAAGATGTCAGGCCTTAACCACAGGCCTGTCAGAGGGTAACACCCCCCAAATAAAAATGTTAGAAGATGTCAGGCCTTAACCACAGGCCTGTCAGAGGAGGTAACACCCCCAAATAAAAATGTTAGAAGATGTCAGGCCTTAACCACAGGCCTGTCAGAGGAGGTAACACCCCCAAATAAACATGTTAGAAGATGTCAGGCCTTAACACAGGCCTGTCAGGTAACACCCCCAAATAAAAATGTTAGAAGATGTCAGGCCCCTTAACCACAGGCCTGTCAGTAACACCCCCAAATAAAAATGTTAGAAGATGTCAGGCCTTAACCACAGGCCTGTCCCCCCAAATAAACATGTTAGAAGATGTCAGGCCTTAACCACAGGCCTGTCAGAGGAGGTAACACCCCCCAAATAAAAATGTTAGAAGATGTCAGGCCTTAACCACAGGCCTGTCAGAGGAGGTAACACCCCCAAATAAAAATGTTAGAAGATGTCAGGCCTTAACCACAGGCCTGTCAGAGGAGGTAACACCCCCAAATAAAAATGTTAGAAGATGTCAGGCCTTAACCACAGGCCTGTCAGAGGAGGTAACACCCCCCAAATAAAAATGTTAGAAGATGTCAGGCCTTAACCACAGGCCTGTCAGAGGAGGTAACACCCCCAAATAAAAATGTTAGAAGATGTCAGGCCTTAACCACAGGCCTGTCAGAGGAGGTAACACCCCCAAATAAAAATGTTAGAAGATGTCAGGCCTTAACCACAGGCCTGTCAGAGGAGGTAACACCCCCCAAATAAAAATGTTAGAAGATGTCAGGCCTTAACCACAGGCCTGTCAGAGGAGGTAACACCCCCCAAATAAAAATGTTAGAAGATGTCAGGCCTTAACCACAGGCCTGTCAGAGGAGGTAACACCCCCCAAATAAAAATGTTAGAAGATGTCAGGCCTTAACCACAGGCCTGTCAGAGGAGGTAACACCCCCAAATAAAAATGTTAGAAGATGTCAGGCCTTAACCACAGGCCTGTCAGAGGAGGTAACACCCCCCAAATAAAAATGTTAGAAGATGTCAGGCCTTAACCACAGGCCTGTCAGAGGAGGTAACACCCCCCAAATAAAAATGTTAGAAGATGTCAGGCCTTAACCACAGGCCTGTCAGAGGAGGTAACACCCCCCCCAAATAAAAATGTTAGAAGATGTCAGGCCTTAACCACAGGCCTGTCAGAGGAGGTAACACCCCCCCAAATAAAAATGTTAGAAGATGTCAGGCCTTAACCACAGGCCTGTCAGAGGAGGTAACACCCCCAAATAAAAATGTTAGAAGATGTCAGGCCTTAACCACAGGCCTGTCAGAGGAGGTAACACCCCCCAAATAAAAATGTTAGAAGATGTCAGGCCTTAACCACAGGCCTGTCAGAGGAGGTAACACCCCCAAATAAAAATGTTAGAAGATGTCAGGCCTTAACCACAGGCCTGTCAGAGGAGGTAACACCCCCAAATAAAAATGTTAGAAGATGTCAGGCCTTAACCACAGGCCTGTCAGAGGAGGTAACACCCCCCAAATAAAAATGTTAGAAGATGTCAGGCCTTAACCACAGGCCAAATAAAAATGTTAGAAGATGTCAGGCCTTAACCACAGGCCTGTCAGAGGAGGTAACACCCCCAAATAAAAATGTTAGAAGATGTCAGGCCTTAACCACAGGCCTGTCAGAGGAGGTAACACCCCCAAATAAAAATGTTAGAAGATGTCAGGCCTTAACCACAGGCCTGTCAGAGGAGGTAACACACCCCCAAATAAAAATGTTAGAAGATGTCAGGCCTTAACCACAGGCCTGTCAGAGGAGGTAACACACCCCCAAATAAAAATGTTAGAAGATGTCAGGCCTTAACCACAGGCCTGTCAGAGGAGGTAACACCCCCCAAATAAAAATGTTAGAAGATGTCAGGCCTTAACCACAGGCCTGTCAGAGGAGGTAACACCCCCAAATAAAAATGTTAGAAGATGTCAGGCCTTAACCACAGGCCTGTCAGAGGAGGTAACACCCCCCCCAAATAAAAATGTTAGAAGATGTCAGGCCTTAACCACAGGCCTGTCAGAGGAGGTAACACCCCCAAATAAAAATGTTAGAAGATGTCAGGCCTTAACCACAGGCCTGTCAGAGGAGGTAACACACCCCCAAATAAAAATGTTAGAAGATGTCAGGCCTTAACCACAGGCCTGTCAGAGGAGGTAACACCCCCAAATAAAAATGTTAGAAGATGTCAGGCCTTAACCACAGGCCTGTCAGAGGAGGTAACACACCCCCAAATAAAAATGTTAGAAGATGTCAGGCCTTAACCACAGGCCTGTCAGAGGAGGTAACACCCCCCCAAATAAAAATGTTAGAAGATGTCAGGCCTTAACCACAGGCCTGTCAGAGGAGGTAACACCCCCCCAAATAAAAATGTTAGAAGATGTCAGGCCTTAACCACAGGCCTGTCAGAGGAGGTAACACCCCCAAATAAAAATGTTAGAAGATGTCAGGCCTTAACCACAGGCCTGTCAGAGGAGGTAACACCCCCAAATAAAAATGTTAGAAGACGTGTACTGAAGGTTACAAAAAATGTCAACGCCCAAATAACACCGCTTCTGATCAACGTGCTTTCCATGATCTCTCTCTCTCTCTCTCTCTCTCTCTCTCTCTCTCTAGCTCTCCATTATCTCTCTCTCTCTGTATCTAGCTCTCCATTATCTCTCTCTGTGTATCTAGCTCTCCATTATCTCTCTCTCTGTATCGAGATCTCCATTATCTCTCTCTCTCTGTATCTAGCTCTCCATTATCTCTCTCTATCTGTATCTAGCTCTCCATTATCTCTCTCTGTGTATCTAGCTCTCCATTATCTCTCTCTCTGTATCGAGATCTCCATTATCTCTCTCCCTCTGTATCTAGCTATCCATTATCTCTCTCTCTCTCTGTGTATCTAGCTCTCCATTATCTCTCTCTCTGTATCGAGATCTCCATTATCTCTCTCCCTCTGTATCTAGCTCTCCATTATCTCTCTCTCTCTCTGTGTATCTAGCTCTCCATTATCTCTCTCTGTATCTAGCTCTCCATTATCTCTCTCTCTCTCTGTATCTAGCTCTCCATTATCTCTCTTTCTCTCTGTAATGATCTCTCTATTATCTATCTATCTTTGTCTCTCTTCTCTTTCTATCTATTGTTGTCTCTCTTCTCTCTCTGTCTATCTATCTATCTTTGTCTCTCTTCTCTTTCTATCTATCGTTGTCTCTCTTCTCTCTCTGTCTCTCTTCTCTCTCTATCTATCTATCTATCTATCTATCTATCTATCTATCTATCTATCTATCTATCTATATTTGTCTGTCTATCTATCTATCTATCTATCTATCTTTGTCTATCTATCTATATTTGTCTATCTATCTCTCTCTCAATTCAATTGACTTTATTGATATGGTAAGTTCATTATTACTTACATTGTCAAAGTATACATATCGAAAAATAGAAAAATATATTTACATATAAAATATATATTTTAGATATAACTAAATGGTGGGACCAACAGCAATAATAATAGTAGTAGTGGACATGGGATCACCATTAACAACAACTACAACAACAATATTAATGAGAACAACAATACATTAAAGCAATGGTAGTAGACCAGTGTCAACATGACTGAGAAGACACATGACCTGGTAGTAGACCAGTGTTAACATGACTGAGAAGACACATGACCTGGTAGTAGACCAGTGTCAACATGACTGAGAAGACACATGACCTGGTAGTAGCCCAGTGTCAACATGACTGAGAAGACACATGACCTGGTAGTAGATCAGTGTCAACATGACTGAGAAGACACATGACCTGGTAGTAGACCAGTGTCAACATGACTGAGAAGACACATGACCTGGTAGTGGACCAGTGTCAACATGACTGAGAAGACACATGACCTGGTAGTAGATCAGTGTCAACATGACTGAGAAGACACATGACCTGGTAGTGGACCAGTGTCAACATGACTGAGAAGACACATGACCTGGTAGTAGACCAGTGTCAACATGACTGAGAAGACACATGACCTGGTAGTAGACCAGTGTCAACATGACTGAGAAGACACATGACCTGGTAGTAGACCAGTGTCAACATGACTGAGAAGACACATGACCTGGTAGTAGACCAGTGTCAACATGACTGAGAAGACACATGACCTGGTAGTAGACCAGTGTCAACATGACTGAGAAGACACATGACATGGTATGAAAGACAAAACCAAACAAGATGGGAAATATTATCGACATTACTTTTCACTTTTCACTGGCTGTCCCTCAGGTTTTGGCAGGAGGACACATATTTGGCTGCCAAAACTGCACATTTTGGCTTTTCACCCGATAAATATTAGATTTTTTCTTCATATTTTATAGTTTCAAATTCTTTGTATTGAATTATAATTTTGGGAAAGAAATATTCTCTTAGCTCTGAGTATTTGTCACAGTGTAATAGGAAATGCAGCTCTGTCTCTACCTCTCCCCTGGAGCAGAGTGAGCCCAGCCTGTCCACTCTGGGCTGCCAGGTTTGTCTGTGACGACCGGTCTCTATAGCCAGACTGTGCTCACTGAGTCTGTACCTAGTCAATGTTTTCCTCAGTTTTCTATCAGTCACAGTGGTCAGAAAGTACTTGCCACCAGTACTGTCTGTTTAGAGCCAAATAGCATTGAAGTTTACTTTGATTTTTTGTGGTGTCTTTCCAATAGGTGACATATTCTTCTTTTTGTTTTGTGATGATTTGGTTGGGCCAGATTTTATGAGTGCTGTCCTGAGGCTCTATGGGGTTGGTTTGAGTTGGTGAATTGAGCCTCAGAACCAGCTGGCTGAGGGGACTCTTCTCTTGTTTCATCTCTTGACATTGTAGAGCTGTGTGATGGAATGTTTTGGAGTAACTTGTTTTTAGATGGTTGTAAAATTTGATGGCTCTTTTTTCTATTCGAATGAGGAGGGGGTTTTGGCCCAATTCTGCTCTACATGCGTTATTTGGAGTTTTTCTTTGCACTTGCAATACAGTCTTGCAAAACTCTCCATGCAGTATTTCGATTGGATGTTTGTCCCATTTGGTAAATTCATCATTAGAGATTGGACCCCATACTTCACTGCCATATAGAGCAATTGGTTCTATAACTGATTGAAAAAGTTTGAGCCAGATTCTAATTGGAATTTCTATTTTAATGTTCCTTTTAATGGCATAGAATGCTCTTCTTGCTTTGTCTCTCAGCTCATTCACAGCCATGTGAGAGCTACCTGTTTTTTCTGATATTTAGTCCTAGATATGTGTTGTTTTTGTTGTGTTCTAATAGAACTGTGTCCAAATAGAATTTATATTTGTCATCCTGATTTCCGGACCTTTTTTGGAATATCATTATATTTGTTGTTTTTTAGGTTAATGGTCAGAGTCCAGGTCTGACAGAACCTGTGGTTAACGGTCAGAGTCCAGGTCTGACAGAACCTGTGGTTAACGGTCAGAGTCCAGGTCTGACAGAACCTGTGGTTAACGGTCAGAGTCCAGGTCTGACAGAACCTGTGGTTAACGGTCAGAGCCCAGGTCTGGCAGAACCTGTGGTTAACGGTCAGAGTCCAGGTCTGACAGAACCTGTGGTTAACGGTCAGAGTCCAGGTCTGACAGAACCTGTGGTTAACGGTCAGAGTCCAGGTCTGACAGAACCTGTGGTTAACGATCAGAGTCCAGGTCTGACAGAACCTGTGGTTAACGGTCAGAGCCCAGGTCTGACAGAACCTGTGGTTAACGGTCAGAGTCCAGGTCTGACAGAACCTGTGGTTAACGGTCAGAGTCCAGGTCTGACAGAACCTGTGGTTAACGGTCAGAGTCCAGGTCTGACAGAACCTGTGGTTAACGGTCAGAGCCCAGGTCTGACAGAACCTGTGGTTAACGGTCAGAGTCCAGGTCTGACAGAACCTGTGGTTAATGGTCAGAGTCCAGGTCTGACAGAACCTGTGGTTAACGGTCAGAGCCCAGGTCTGGCAGAACCTGCGGTTAACGGTCAGAGTCCAGGTCTGACAGAACCTGTGGTTAACGGTCAGAGTCCAGGTCTGACAGAACCTGTGGTTAACGGTCAGAGTCCAGGTCTGACAGAACCTGTGGTTAACGGTCAGAGTCCAGGTCTGACAGAACCTGTGGTTAACGGTCAGAGTCCAGGTCTGACAGAACCTGTGGTTAACGATCAGAGTCCAGGTCTGACAGAACCTGTGGTTAACGGTCAGAGCCCAGGTCTGACAGAACCTGTGGTTAACGGTCAGAGTCCAGGTCTGACAGAACCTGTGGTTAACGGTCAGAGTCCAGGTCTGACAGAACCTGTGGTTAACGGTCAGAGTCCAGGTCTGACAGAACCTGTGGTTAACGGTCAGAGCCCAGGTCTGACAGAACCTGTGGTTAACGGTCAGAGTCCAGGTCTGACAGAACCTGTGGTTAATGGTCAGAGTCCAGGTCTGACAGAACCTGTGGTTAACGGTCAGAGCCCAGGTCTGGCAGAACCTGCGGTTAACGGTCAGAGTCCAGGTCTGACAGAACCTGTGGTTAACGGTCAGAGTCCAGGTCTGACAGAACCTGTGGTTAACGGTCAGAGTCCAGGTCTGACAGAACCTGTGGTTAACGGTCAGAGTCCAGGTCTGACAGAACCTGTGGTTAACGGTCAGAGTCCAGGTCTGACAGAACCTGTGGTTAACGATCAGAGTCCAGGTCTGACAGAACCTGTGGTTAACGGTCAGAGCCCAGGTCTGACAGAACCTGTGGTTAACGGTCAGAGTCCAGGTCTGACAGAACCTGTGGTTAACGGTCAGAGTCCAGGTCTGACAGAACCTGTGGTTTCAGTGTTGTGTAGGGTGATACCAGGTGCTGCCGATTCTTCTAATGTTTTTGCCAAATCATTAATGTAGATGTTAAATAGTGTTGGGCTTATTGGGCATCCCTGTTTCACTCCCCGTCCCTGAGAGAAGAAGTCTGTTTGCTTGTTGCCAATTGTAACAGCACATTTGTTTTTAGTGTACATTGATTTAATAACATCATGTGTTTTCCCTCCAATACCACTTTCTATTAATTTATAAAAAAGATCTTTGTGCCAAATTGAATCAAATGCTTTCTTGAAATCTACAAAACACAAGTAGATTTTGCCTTTGTTTTGGTTTATATTAGCCAAGGAGGCTAATTTGTCAAATACAGTGCCTTGCGAAAGTATTTGGCCCCCTTGAACTTTGCGAACTTTTGCCACATTTCAGGCTTCAAACATAAAGATATAAAACTGTATTTTTTGTGAAGAATCAACAACAAGTGGGACACAATCATGAAGTGGAACGACATTTATTGGATATTTCAAACTTTTTTAACAAATCAAAAACCGAAAAATTGGGCGTGCAAAATTATTCAGCCCCTTTAAGTTAATACTTTGTAGCGCCACCTTTTGCTGCGATTACAGCTGTAAGTCGCTTGGGGTATGTCTCTATCAGTTTTGCACATCGAGAGACTGAAATTTTTTCCCATTCCTCCTTGCAAAACAGCTCGAGCTCAGTGAGGTTGGATGGAGAGCATTTGTGAACAGCAGTTTTCAGTTCTTTCCACAGATTCTCGATTGGATTCAGGTCTGGACTTTGACTTGGCCATTCTAACACCTGGATATGTTTGTTTTTGAACCATTCCATTGTAGATTTTGCTTTATGTTTTGGATCATTGTCTTGTTGGAAGACAAATCTCCGTCCCAGTCTCAGGTCTTTTGCAGACTCCATCAGGTTTTCTTCCAGAATGGTCCTGTATTTGGCTCCATCCATCTTCCCATCAATTTTAACCATCTTCCCTGTCCCTGCTGAAGAAAAGCAGGCCCAAACCATGATGCTGCCACCACCATGTTTGACAGTGGGGATGGTGTGTTCAGGGTGTTGCTTTTACGCCAAACATAACGTTTTGCATTGTTGCCAAAAAGTTCAATTTTGGTTTCATCTGACCAGAGCACCTTCTTCCACATGTTTGGTGTGTCTCCCAGGTGGCTTGTGGCAAACTTTAAACAACACTTTTTATGGATATCTTTAAGAAATGGCTTTCTTCTTGCCACTCTTCCATAAAGGCCAGATTTGTGCAATATACGACTGATTGTTGTCCTATGGACAGAGTCTCCCACCTCAGCTGTAGATCTCTGCAGTTCATCCAGAGTGATCATGGGACTCTTGGCTGCATCTCTGATCAGTCTTCTCCTTGTATGAGCTGAAAGTTTAGAGGGGCGGCCAGGTCTTGGTAGATTTGCAGTGGTCTGATACTCCTTCCATTTCAATATTATCGCTTGCACAGTGCTCCTTGGGATGTTTAAAGCTTGGGAAATGTTTTTGTATCCAAATCCGGCTTTAAACTTCTTCACAACAGTAGCTCGGACCTGCCTGGTGTGTTCCTTGTTCTTCATGATGCTCTCTGCGCTTTTAACGGACCTCTGAGACTATCACAGTGCAGGTGCATTTATACAGAGACTTGATTACACACAGGTGGATTGTATTTATCATCATTAGTCATTTAGGTCAACATTGGATCATTCAGAGATCCTCACTGAACTTCTGGAGAGAGTTTGCTGCACTGAAAGTAAAGGGGCTGAATAATTTTGCACGCCCAATTTTTCAGTTTTTGATTTGTTAAAAAAGTTTGAAATATCCAATAAATGTCGTTCCACTTCATGATTGTGTCCCACTTGTTGTTGATTCTTCACAAAAATATACAGTTTTATATCTTTATGTTTGAAGCCTGAAATGTGGCAAAAGGTCGCAAAGTTCAAGGGGGCCGAATACTTTCGCAAGGCACTGTATAAAGTTTATGTTCCAAACAGCCAAATTTACACCTTCATTGCTGTAGGAGAATGTTAAGGCTAAAAAGTTGTCCAGGAGAGATTGTATTTTTTGGCTACTAATTGCTTTCTGGTAGATGTCTGTACTGTTTACACTCCATCTAAAGGCCTGCTTTGTACCATGTCATTTATTGGGCCGTGATGCTTCATTGTTGGGTTCTGCTCTTCTCAGATACACTGTGATTTTACTGTGGTCTGAGAGAGGTGTTAGTGGGCTGACTGTGAAGGCTCTGAGAGACTCTGGGTTTAGGTCGGTGAGGAAGTAGTCTCTCTCGCTCTGTCTATTATCTCTCTCTCTCTATCTCTGTCTCTCTTTCTCTCTCTCTCTCTCTCTCTCTCTCTCTCTCTCTGACTACCCCTCTCTCTCTCCTCCATGCTCTCTCTCTACTTTGTCATACAGTATGTGGCGCTGAACTAACCTGTTGTAGCCTAGGCCCCAGAGTGTTTCTGTGTTCTCTCCACGTGAAGCTCTGAAACTATTTATGTGCTGAACTTTGACAGTGTCTCTCCAAGCTCCTCGCACCTCGCCTCTCTTCAATTTTATGGTTTCCTCCTCGTCTCAGCGACGGAGAGATCGGGGTACTGTGGAGTGTCAAAAAGCCCACAGGTCGGTGGCTTGGCAGAGACAGAGGAAGCAGAGCTCTGACAGAGAGTGTAAACAGACCAGACAGGACACACCAACCGACTGCACGACCATTACTGCCCTGCAAGACTGTGGACATGGGCCAAGTTAACAGACACACCAAATGCACCATTACTGCTCTGAAAGGCTGTGGACATGGGGCAAGCTTGAACCTCAAGGCCCACTGACTACAATGTAATAAACCTTAAGGCCCACTGACTACACTGTAATAAACATCGTCCGTCAATCACAACAATCATCGAAGAACAAGGCCCATTTTCCTCTGTCAAAAAACATCTTTAATAATAGCCGCTCTTGTCCAATATGTTCGCAACATGTCGGCACGAGAATAAATAATTTACAAAGTTACGGAATCAGACTTGTTATAAAGTTTTATTGGTCGTATGTACAGGCAACACATGTCAGACACCGTCCAATGAAATGCTTACTTGCAGGTTCCTTCTCGACTACAACAACAATAATAAATAGTAAAAAAAAAGAAAAGAATAATGAACAAGAAGTAAATGGCTCAGTAGAACAGAATAGATGTTTTAGCATAAATATAATATGAGAAGGTACAATTTATAGTCCAATATTTACACATGTATCAGAGAAAGGGAGGACAAGAAGATGAAGCCGAGAGAAGATGAAAGGTGTTGTTTCCCTGCCAGGCTGACAGCATAGTATTTCATATCCTCATTGATGGGCATCCAGTCTAATGTTCTTTGATACAGAGCTGAAGTGTTCGCACAGAATAGACATCCCCTGTACGGTGTGAGCACATTTGAGGGATATCTGAAGCCTGAAATATTAATTTTGCTCTCTCATGTGAGAAAGGTGAACATCAAGTAGACAAGCAGACAGTCTGTGTGTCCTAAATGGCACCCTACATAGTGCGTTACGTTTCACCAGAGCCCAATGGACACAATGTGTGCCATTTGGGATGTACCATGAACATAAAGTAGATACCAGACAATGTTTGTCTGAAGGAATAGGGAGTACCTGAGTGTGTGTCTGAAATGGCAGCCCACTTTGAGTTTTGCAAAAGGCACCTAAAGGACTCTCAAACGTTGAGAAACAAGATTCTCTGGTCAGATTAAACCAAGATTTGATCTCTATTGGCCTGAATGCCAAGAGTCACATCTGGAGGAAACCTGGCACCATCCCTACGGTGAAACATGGTGGTGGCAGCATGCCGTGGGGATATTTTTCAGCGGCAGGGACTGGGAGACTAGTCAGGATCGAGGGAAAGATGAACGGAGCAAAGTACAGAGAGATTCTTGATGAAAACCTGCTCCAGAGCGCTCAAGACCGCAGTCTGGGGAGAAGGTTCACCTTCCAACAGGACAACGACCTTAGGAACACAGTCAAGACAACGCAGGAGTAGCTTCGGGACATGTCTCTGAATGTCCTTGAAGGCCCAGCCAGAGACCGGACTTGAACCCCATCGAACATCTGCAGGGAGGTGGTGAGGGCCTTGGGAGTGTGGTGCCAAGAAAATAACCTTTCACTCAAAGTCGACAAAACAAAGGAGCTGATTGTGGCCCCTATCCACATCGACGGGACAGTAGTGGAGAAGGTGGAAAGCTTCAAGTTCCTCGGCGTACACATCACTGACACATCACTGACGATCTGATCATAGACAGTGTGGTGAAGAAGCCGCAACAGCGCCTCTTCAACCTCAGGAGGCAGAAGAAATTTGGCTTGGCACCTTAAACATTCACAAACTTTTACAGATGCACAATTCAGAGCATCCTGTTGTGCCGTATCACCGCCTGGTAAGGCAACTGCACCACCCTCAACCGCATGGCTCGCATGGGGGCAAACTACCTGCCCTCCAGGACACCTACAGCCAAGCCACAGGAAGGCCAAAAAGATCATCAAGGACAACAACCACCCGAGCCACTGCCTGTTCACACCGCTATCATCCAGAAGGCGAGGTCAGTACAGGTGCATCACGTTCGTGGTATGGAGGTGACCAAGGCGCAGCGTGATGTGAATACATACTTATTTAATGAAGAAAACACTAAACAAACTTACAAAAAAACAACAAAATGAATGTGACACTATAATATAATAGTGCAGACACAGGCAACTAGACATAGACAATAACCCACGATATGGTTCCCAATCAGAGACAACGATAAACAGCTGCCTCTGATTGAGAACCAATCTAGGCAACCATAGACATAGAAAACACCTAGATAGTAAACAACCCCATAAATATACAAAACCCCTAGACAGTTTAAAAACACATACATCACCCATGTCACACCCTGACCTAACCAAAACAATAAAGAAAACAAAGAATACTAAGGTCAGGGCGTGACAGTAACCCCCCCAAAGGTGCGGACTCCCGGCCACCACCCTAAACAGGAGGGTCTGGGTGGGCATAACTCCGTGGTGGCGGTTCTGGTGAGGGACATGGACCCCGCTCCACTTCTGACTCGGCCCACTTATGTGATGTCTCTGGAGCGGGAACCCTCACCGCCGACCCCGGACTAGAGGACGCCACTGGACTGATGTTCGAGTCTGGAGTGAGTGGCGCCTCTGGACTGGAGGGAGACTCTGGCGGATCCGGACTGGAGGGAGACTCTGGCGGATCCGGACTGGAGGGAGACTCTGGCGGATCCGGACTGGAGATAGACTCTGGAGGATCCGGACTGGAGGGAGACTCTGGCGGATCCGGACTGGAGGGAGACTCTGGAACCTCGTAGGAGGTTCCGGTCTGCGGCCCGTCGTAGGAGGTTCTGGTCTGTGGCCCATCGTAGGAGGTTTTGGTCTGTGGCCCGTCGTGGTAGGTCCCGGTCTGCGGCCCATCGTAGGAGGTTCTGGTCTGTGGCCCGTCGTGGTAGGTCCCGGTCTGCGGGCCATCGTAGGAGGTTCTGGTCTGTGGCCCGTCGTGGTAGGTCCCGGTCTGCGGCCCATCGTAGGAGGTTCTGGTCTGTGGCCCGTCGTGGTAGGTCCCGGTCTGCGGCCCATCGTAGGAGGTTCTGGTCTGTGGCCCGTCGTGGTAGGTCCCAGTCTGCGGCCCATCGTAGGAGGTTCTGGTCTGTGGCCCGTCGTGGTAGGTCCCAGTTTGCGGCCCATCGTAGGAGGTTCTGGTCTGTGGCCCGTCGTGGTAGGTCCCAGTCTGCGGCCCATCGTAGGAGGTTCTGGTCTGTGGTCCGTCGTGGTAGGTTCCAGTCTGCGGCCCATCGTAGGAGGTTCTGGTCTGTGGCCCGTCGTGGTAGGTCCCAGTCTGCGGACCATCGTAGGAGGTTCTGGTCTGCGGCCCGTCGTAGGAGGTTCTGGTCTGTGGCCCGCGTGGTAGGTCCCGGTCTGCGGCCCATCGTAGGAGGTTCTGGTCTGTGGCCCGCGTGGTAGGTCCCGGTCTGCGGCCCATCGTAGGAGGTTCTGGTCTGTGTCCCGCGTGATAGGTCCCGGTCTGCGGCCCATCGTAGGAGGTTCTGGTCTGTGGCCCGTCGTGGTAGGTCCCAGTCTGCGGCCCATCGTAGGAGGTTCTGGTCTGTGGCCCGCGTGATAGGTCCCGGTCTGCGGCCCATCGTAGGAGGTTCTGGTCTGTGGCCCGTCGTGGTAGGTCCCAGTCTGCGGCCCATCGTAGGAGGTTCTGGTCTGTGGTCCGTCGTGGTAGGTCCCAGTCTGCGGCCCATCGTAGGAGGTTCTGGTCTGTGGCCCGTCGTGGTAGGTCCCAGTCTGCGGCCCATCGTAGGAGGTTCTGGTCTGCGGCCCGTCGTAGGAGGTTCTGGTCTGGTGCCCGCGTGGTAGGTCCCGGTCTGCGGCCCATCGTAGGAGGTTCTGGTCTGTGGCCCGCGTGGTAGGTCCCGGTCTGCGGCCCATCGTAGGAGGTTCTGGTCTGTGGCCCGCGTGATAGGTCCCGGTCTGCGGCCCTTCGTAGGAGGTTCTGGTCTGTGGCCCGTCGTGGTAGGTCCCAGTCTGCGGCCCATCGGAGGAGGTTCTGGTCTGTGGCCCGCGTGATAGGTCCCGGTCTGCGGCCCATCGTAGGAGGTTCTGGTCTGTGGCCCGTCGTGGTAGGTCCCAGTCTGCGGCCCATCGTAGGAGGTTCTGGTCTGTGGTCCGTCGTGGTAGGTCCCAGTCTGCGGCCCATCGTAGGAGGTTCTGGTCTGTGGCCCGTCGTGGTAGGTCCCGGTCTGCGGCCCATCGTAGGAGGTTCTGGTCTGCGGCCCGTCGTAGGAGGTTCTGGTCTGGTGCCCGCGTGGTAGGTCCCGGTCTGCGGCCCATCGTAGGAGGTTCTGGTCTGTGGCCCGCGTGGTAGGTCCCGGTCTGCGGCCCATCGTAGGAGGTTCTGGTCTGTGGCCCGCGTGATAGGTCCCGGTCTGCGGCCCATCGTAGGAGGTTCTGGTCTGTGGCCCGTCGTGGTAGGTCCCGGTCTGCGGCCCATCGTAGGAGGTTTTGGTCTGTGGCCCGTCGTGGTAGATCCCAGTCTGCGGCCCATCGTAGGAGGTTCTGGTCTGCGGCCCGTCGTGGTAGGTCCCAGTCTGCGGCCCATCGTAGGAGGTTCTGGTCTGTGGCCCGTCGTAGGAGGTTCTGGTCTGTGGCCCGTCGTGGTAGGTCCCAGTCTGCGGCCCATCGTAGGAGGTTCTGGTCTGTGGCCCGTCGTGGTAGGTCCCGGTCTGCGGCCCATCGTAGGAGGTTCTGGTCTGTGGCCCGTCGTGGTAGGTCTCAGTCTGCGGCCCATCGTAGGAGGTTCTGGTCTGCGGCCCGTCGTAGGAGGTTCTGGTCTGTGGCCCGCGTGGTAGGTCCCGGTCTGCGGCCCATCGTAGGAGGTTCTGGTCTGTGGCCCGCGTGGTAGGTCCCGGTCTGCGGCCCATCGTAGGAGGTTCTGGTCTGTGGCCCGCGTGATAGGTCCCGGTCTGCGGCCCATCGTAGGAGGTTCTGGTCTGTGGCCCGCGTGGTAGGTCCCGGTCTGCGGCCCATCGTAGGAGGTTCTGGTCTGTGGCCCGCGTGGTAGGTCCCGGTCTGCGGCCCATCGTAGGAGGTTCTGGTCTGTGGCCCGCGTGATAGGTCCCGGTCTGCGGCCCATCGTAGGAGGTTCTGGTCTGTGGCCCGTCGTGGTAGGTCCCGGTCTGCGGCCCATCGTAGGAGGTTCTGTTCTGTGGCCCGTCGTGGTAGGTCCCAGTCTGCGGCCCATCGTAGGAGGTTCTGGTCTGTGGCCCGCGTGATGGTTCCCGGTCTGCGGCCCATCGTAGGAGGTTCTGGTCTGTGGCCCGTCGTGGTAGGTCCCAGTCTGCGGCCCATCGTAGGAGGTTCTGGTCTGTGGTCCGACGTGGTAGGTCCCAGTCTGCGGCCCATCGTAGGAGGTTCTGGTCTGTGGCCCGTCGTGGTAGGTCCCAGTCTGCGGCCCATCGTAGGAGGTTCTGGTCTGCGGCCCGTCGTAGGAGGTTCTGGTCTGTGGCCCGCGTGGTAGGTCCCGGTCTGCGGCCCATCGTAGGAGGTTCTGGTCTGTGGCCCGCGTGATAGGTCCCGGTCTGCGGCCCATCGTAGGAGGTTCTGGTCTGTGGCCCGTCGTGGTAGGTCCCAGTCTGCGGCCCATCGTAGGAGGTTCTGGTCTGTGGCCCGTCGTGGTAGGTCCCAGTCTGCGGCCCATCGTAGGAGGTTCTGGTCTGTGGCCCGTCGTGGTAGGTCCCAGTCTGCGGCCCATCGTAGGAGGTTCTGGTCTGTGGCCCGTCGTGGTAGGTCAAAGTCTGCGGCCCATCGTAGGAGGTTCTGGTCTGTGGCCCGTCGTGGTAGGTCCCAGTCTGCGGCCCATCGTAGGAGGTTCTGGTCTGCGGCCCGTCGTAATAGGTTCTGGTCTGTGGCCCGCGTGGTAGGTCCCGGTCTGCGGCCCATCGTAGGAGGTTCTGATCTGTGGCCCGCGTGGTAGGTCCCGGTCTGCGGCCCATCGTAGGAGGTTCTGGTCTGTGGCCCGCGTGATAGGTCCCGGTCTGCGGCCCATCGTAGGAGGTTCTGGTCTGTGGCCCGTCGTGGTAGGTCCCAGTCTGCGGCCCATCGTAGGAGGTTCTGGTCTGTGGCCCGTCGTTGTAGGTCCCAGTCTGCGGCCCGTCGTAGGAGGTTCCGGTCTGTAAACTATCGCCGGACGCTCTGGACTGGGTACTGTTGATACCTGTCTGATACCTGTTTGACACCCATCTAATGATACCTCTCTGATACCTGTCCGATACTGTCTGATGATACCTGTCTGTTAGCTGTCTGATTATACATGTTTGTTACTTGTCTGCTACCTGTCTCATACCTGTCTGATAACATTCTGATAACGTTCTGAAACTGTCTCATACCTGTCTAAAACTTGTCTGATACTATCTGATGATAATGTACCTGTCTGTTACCTGCATGATACCTGTCTGTTAAACATATGCCTACATTCAGATATAGATCTCTCTTCAATAGCACTTACCCTTCCATTTCTGCTACAGTTGTCCGGGACAGAGATCTTGTTTTGATGTGCCAATTCATAGGCAAGTTATCTGCATTTGAGGCTATTAAGCTCATGAAACTGGTCTGTGAGAGTCTTGATATGGTCAGAAAGCTCAGACTCCATGTCATCAGATGAGATCATGTGTTCCTCTGCTACTCTATCATAGCCTCTCTTCATCTATCTCAGACTGGGGTATTCACAGGGCAGGATGGTGGGGTATTCACAGGGCAGGATGGTGGGCAGCCGAGCGGAAATGGAGGAAAACTCGCCTCCCTGCGGACCTGGCATCCTTTCACTCCCTCCTCTCTACATTTTCCTCTTCTGTCTCTGCTGCTAAAGCCACTTTCTACCACTCTAAATTCCAAGCATCTGCCTCTAACCCTAGGAAGCTCTTTGCCACCTTCTCCTCCCTCCTGAATCCTCCCCCCCCCCCTCCTCCCTCTCTGCAGATGACTTCGTCAACCATTTTGAAAAGAAGGTCGACGACATCCGATCCTCGTTTGATAAGTCAAACGACACCGCTGGTTCTGCTCACACTGCCCTACCCTGTGCTCTGACCTCTTTCTCCCCTCTCTTTCCAGATGAAATCTCGCGTCTTGTGACGGCCGGCCGCCCAACAACCTGCCCGCTTGACCCTATCCCCTCCTCTCTTCTCCAGACCATTTCCGGAGACCTTCTCCCTTACCTCACCTCGCTCATCAACTCATCCCTGACCGCTGGCTACGTCCCTTCCGTCTTCAAGAGAGCGAGAGTTGCACCCCTTCTGAAAAAACCTACACTCGATCCCTCCGATGTCAACAACTACAGACCAGTATCCCTTCTTTCTTTTCTCTCCAAAACTCTTGAACGTGCCGTCCTTGGCCAGCTCTCCCGCTATCTCTCTCAGAATGACCTTCTTGATCCAAATCAGTCAGGTTTCAAGACTAGTCATTCAACTGAGACTGCTCTTCTCTGTATCACGGAGGCGCTCCGCACTGCTAAAGCTAACTCTCTCTCCTCTGCTCTCATCCTTCTAGACCTATCGGCTGCCTTCGATACTGTGAACCATCAGATCCTCCTCTCCACCCTCTCCGAGCTGGGCATCTCCGGCGCGGCCCACGCTGGATTGCGTCCTACCTGACAGGTCGCTCCTACCAGGTGGCGTGGCGAGAATCTGTCTCCTCACCACGTGCTCTCACCACTGGTGTCCCCCAGGGCTCTGTTCTTGGCCCTCTCCTATTCTCGCTATACACCAAGTCACTTGGCTCTGTCATAACCTCACATGGTCTCTCCTATCATTGCTATGCAGACGACACACAATTAATCTTCTCCTTTCCCCCTTCTGATGACCAGGTGGCGAATCGCATCTCTGCATGTCTGGCAGACATATCAGTGTGGATGACGGATCACCACCTCAAGCTGAACCTCGGCAAGACGGAGCTGCTCTTCCTCCCGGGGAAGGACTGCCCGTTCCATGATCTCGCCATCACGGTTGACAACTCCATTGTGTCCTCCTCCCAGAGCGCTAAGAACCTTGGCGTGATCCTGGACAACACCCTGTCGTTCTCAACTAACATCAAGGCGGTGGCCCGTTCCTGTAGGTTCATGCTCTACAACATCCGCAGAGTACGACCCTGCCTCACACAGGAAGTGGCGCAGGTCCTAATCCAGGCACTTGTCATCTCCCGTCTGGATTACTGCAACTCGCTGTTGGCTGGGCTCCCTGCCTGTGCCATTAAACCCCTACAACTCATAAATGTTCACAGGGCAGGTTGTTGAGGTATACACAGGGCAGGATGGCGGGCAGGATGGTGGGGTATTCACAGGGCAGGATGGTGGGGTATTCACAGGGCAGGATGGTGAGGTATTCACAGGGCAGGATGGTGGGGTATTCACAGGGCAGGATGGTGGGGTATTCACAGGGCAGGATGGTGAGGTATTCACAGGGCAGGATGGTGGGGTATTCACAGGGCAGGATGGTGGGGTATTCACAGGGCAGGAAGGTGGGCAGGATGGTGGGGTATTCACAGGGCAGGATGGTGGGGTATTCACAGGGGAGGATGGTGTCTACTCTGTCACAATACCAATGCACTGCCTTGAGTTTATTTGCACGACCTGATGCCAAAATATTATAAATATTATGCAGAAAACTGACAAAATGTTATCATAATTTGTATGGGTTATGGTGGCCATTGGATGGTTAAAATAACCCCTTTGGTTCAACTGACTTGTTGGTTCAACTTACCCCTTTGGTTCAACTTACCCCTGTGGCTCAACTGACTGGTTGGTTCAACTTACCCCTTTGGTTCAACTTACCCCTATGGCTCAACTGACTGGTTGGTTCAACTTACCCCTTTGGCTCAACTGACTGGTTGGTTCAACTGACTGGTTGGTTCAACTTACCCCTTTGGTTCAACTTACCCCTTTGGCTCAACTGACTGGTTGGTTCAACTTACCCCTGTGGCTCAACTGACTGGTTGGTTCAACTTACCCCTTTGGTTCAACTTACCCCTGTGGCTCAACTGACTGGTTGGTTCAACTTAACCCTTTGGCTCAACTTACCCCTGTGGATCAACTGACTGGTTGGTTCAACTTACCCCTTTGGCTCAACTTACCCCTATGGCTCAACTTACCCCTTTGTTCAACTTACCCCTTTGGCTCAACTGACTGGTTGGTTCAACTTACCCCTTTGGCTCAACTGACTGGTTGGTTCAACTGACTGGTTGGTTCAACTTACCCTTTTGGTTCAACTTACCCCTTTGGCTCAACTGACTGGTTGGTTCAACTTACCCCTTTGGCTCAACTTACCCCTTTGGCTCAACTTACCCCTAGGCTCAACTTACCCCTTTGGTTCAACTTATCCTTTTGGTTCAACTTAACCCTTTTGCTCAACTTAGCCCTTTGGCTCAACCTACCCCTTTGGTTCAACGTATCCCTTTGGCTCAACTTATCCCTTTGGCTCAACTTATCCCTTTGGCTCAACTGACTGTTTGGCTCAAATTACCCCTTTGGCTCAACTTACCCCTTTGGCTCAACTTATCCCTTTTGCTCAACTTACCCCTTTGGCTCAACTTGCAGGGATCTCTGCCTCTAACCCTATTACAGGGGCTGAGTCACTGGCTTACTGGGGCTCTTTCATACCGTCCCTGGGGGGGGGTCACTTGAGTGGGTTGAGTCACTGATGTGATCTTCCTGTCTGGGTTGGTGCTCCCCCTTGGGTTGTGCCGTGGAGGAGATCTTTGTGGGCTATACTCGGCCTTGTCTCAGGATGGTAAGTTGGTGGTTGAAGATATCCCTCTAGTGGTGTGGGGGCTGTGCTTTGGCAAAGTGGGTGGGGTTATATCCTTCCTGTTTGGCCCTGTCCGGGGGTGTCCTCGGATGGGGCCACAGTGTCTCCTGACCCCTCCTGTCTCAGCCTCCAGTATTTATGCTGCAGTAGTTTTTGTGTCGGGGGGCTAGGGTCAGTTTGTTATATCTGGAGTACTTCTCCTGTCCTATTCGGTGTCCTGTGTGAATTTAAGTGTGCTCTCTCTAATTCTCTCTTTCTCTCTCTCTCTCGGAGGACCTGAGCCCTAGGACCATGCCTCAGGACTACCTGACAAGATGACTCCTTGCTGTCCCCAGTCCACCTGGCCGTGCTGCTGCTCCAGTTTAAACTATTCTGCCTTATTATTATTGGGCCATGCTGGTCATTTATGAACATTTGAACATCTTGGCCATGTTCTGTTATAATCTCCACCCGGCACAGCCAGAAGAGGACTGGCCACCCCTCATAGCCTGGTTCCTCTCTAGGTTCTTCCTAGGTTTTGGCCTTTCTAGGGAGTTTTTCCTAGCCACCGTGCTTCTACACCTGCATTGCTTGCTGTCTGGGGTTTTAGGCTGGGTCTCTGTACAACACTTTGAGATATCAGCTGATGTACGAAGGGCTATATAAATAAATTTGATTTGATTTGATTTGAACTTATCCCTTTGGTTCCAAATTACCCCTTTGGCTCAACTGACTGTTTGGCTCAGCTTACCCCTTTGGCTCAACTGACTGTTTGGCTCAACTTACCCCTTTGGCTCAACTGACTGTTTTCAGCTCAACTTACCCCTTTGGCTCAACTTACCCCTTTGGCTCAACTTATCCCCTTGGCTCAACTGACTGTTTGGCTCAACTTACCCCTTTGGCTCAACTGAGTGTTTGGCTCAACTTACCCCTTTGGCTCAACTGACTGTTTGACTCAACTTATCCCTTTGGCTCAACTTACCCCTACAGCTCAACTTACCCCACTCTTCCCTACTGCTGTATCTCCTCTTGTTTTAGTTGTACTAAACAAGTTTCTTATCGTAAAAGTCTGACAGACAGAGGTCTCTCTGTCAAGGCCTCTTCTGACAGGTTCTAGGAGATACCACAGTGAGCCCGGCTCAGAGTGCCAGGAAATGATGTGTATTGAAGGTGCCCTGTCCTTGCTGCGGTTTAGCGTGCAACAATGCTGAGAGGGCGCGATATAGTGTGTTGATAGGGTGTGTGTGTGTGTGTGTGTGTGTACACTGTAACAGAAAACTGTAAATGACACGTATAATTGTTTTTGTATTATCAACAGCAAAACACTCTGAAAAGGTTTAACTCCAGTATACTTTCAATTATGGTGCATTGTGGGAAAATGGTGTGGGTGGGGAAAGAATGTCCGTATATTGAATGGTACTGTAAATACACCCCATAGAATAAAGTACTTTACCGTATTTGTTGTACGACAAAAACCTTTAGAACACTAGTGGGTGCATGTTATTGTTTTTTTTCTTTCATGTTAAAATATATTTGAGGAGTGCCTTCTAAGAGGCTATATTTGTTGTACCCTTGAGTGAGAATGTTGTACCAATATAAAGATTAGAGTGCCAGGAAGTCTTAAAGGAAAAGCCACCCAAAAAAATATCCTTTGTGTTTCATTAGTCCATAGCCCCAAAAACGTGATTGCATGTCAGCAATCAAGTTTTCAAGATATGTAACTTTCGAAATATAGCAGGAATGATGCATTTTGTATTTAAAACCAAAATATAGTTTTATTTATAATATATAAATGATGGTGCATTGTGGGAAAAAGTTTAGTTTTGGGGGTGGAATATTCCTTTAAACCTTCAAAGGTTGACCAATTTGCCATGTCCTTCTGGTCTTGTTCGTCCTGTAGTCCAGTTTGGCCTCTAGATGTGACAGTGATAGTAAAACACTAGAATATTAATGAATACACTGTAGTGTGTAAACACTTTAGCCAGCAGCACCTGCTTGCACCAATTCCCTTGTAATTACAGTAAAATACGGTGGAAAAACAAACCCTCAACAAATGTCATTAATTAATTCATAAATTAATTCATTATGATAGCATTAACTTTTTTCTCTTTTTTTTACAGTACAATACAGTACATTTTACAGTACAATACTCATTACACAGAATTTGCTTTGATACCGTATTTATATTATAATACTGTAAAATGAAATACATAATTTTACTTGCCACGAGCTGCTTGCAAGCTCCTGTCAAAATTTACATTTACATTTAAGTCATTTAGCAGACGCTCTTATCCAGAGCGAATTACAAATTGGTGCTTTCACCTTATGACATCGAGTGGAACAGCCACTTTACAATAGTGCATCTAGGTCTTTTAAGGGGGGGAGGGAGGGGGGGGGGGAGAAGGATTACTTTATCCTATCCTAGGTATTCCTTAAAGAGGTGGGGTTTCAGGTGTCTCCGGAAGGTGGTGATTGACTCCGCTGTCCTGGCGTCGTGAGGGAGTTTGTTCCACCATTGGGGGGCCAGAGCAGCGAACAGTTTTGACTGGGCTGAGCGGGAACTGTACTTCCTCAGTGGTAGGGAGGCGAGAAGGCCAGAGGTGGATGAACGCAGTGACCTTGTTTGGGTGTAGGGCCTGATCAGAGCCTGGAGGTACTGAGGTGCCGTTCCCCTCACAGCTCCGTAGTAACCCCTTTACTGTGTGTGTGTGTGTATGTGTTGTTGTCGCCAAGCTTCCTGCCATCCAGGATGGTGATGTCAGAGGAAAGACCATAAAAATTGTCAGAGACTCCAGTCCAGTTTTCTCTGCTACCGCACGGTAAGCGGTACCAGAGCGCCAAGTCTAGTGCACCCCCGCACACTGACTCTGTACCGGTACCCCCTGTATATAGCCTCCACATTGACTCTGTACCGGTACCCCCTGTATATAGCCTCCACATTGACTCTGAACCGGTACCCCCTTTATATAGCCTCCACATTGACTCTGTACCGGTACCCCCTGTACATAACCTCCACATTGACTCTGAACCGGTACCCCCTGTATATAGCCTCCACATTGACTCTGTACCGGTACCCCCTGTATATAGCCTCCACATTGACTCTGTACCGGTACCCCCTGTATATAGCCTCCACATTGACTCTGTACCGGTACCCCCTGTATATAGCCTGCACACTGACTCTGTACCGGTGCCCCCTGTATATAGCCTCCACATTGACTCTGTACCGGTACCCCCTGTATATAGCCTCCACATTGACTCTGTACCGGTACCCCCTGTATATAGCCTGCACACTGACTCTGTACCGGTACCCCCTGTATATAGCCTGCACACTGACTCTGTACCGGTACCCCCTGTATATAGCCTGCACACTGACTCGGTACCGGTAGCCCCTGTATATAGCCTGCACACTGACTCGGTACCGGTAGCCCCTGTATATAGCCTGCACACTGACTCGGTACCGGTAGCCCCTGTATATAGCCTGCACACTGACTCTGTACCGGTACCCCCTGTATATAGCCTGCACACTGACTCTGTACCGGTACCCCCTGTATATAGCCTCCACATTGACTCTGTACCGGTACCCCCTGTATATAGCCTCCACATTGACTCTGTACCGGTACCCCCTGTATATAGCCTGCACACTGACTCTGTACCGGTGCCCCCTGTATATAGCCTCCACATTGACTCTGTACCGGTACCCCCTGTATATAGCCTGCACACTGACTCTGTACCGGTGCCCCCTGTATATAGCCTCCACATTGACTCTGTACCGGTACCCCCTGTATATAGCCTCCACATTGACTCTGTACCGGTACCCCCTGTATATAGCCTGCACACTGACTCTGTACCGGTACCCCCTGTATATAGCCTGCACACTGACTCTGTACCGGTACCCCCTGTATATAGCCTGCACACTGACTCGGTACCGGTAGCCCCTGTATATAGCCTGCACACTGACTCGGTACCGGTAGCCCCTGTATATAGCCTGCACATTGACTCTGTACCGGTACCCCCTGTATATAGCCTCCACATTGACTCTGTACCGGTACCCCCTGTATATAGCCTGCACACTGACTCTGTACCGGTACCCCCTGTATATAGCCTGCACACTGACTCTGTACCGGTACCCCCTGTATATAGCCTGCACACTGACTCGGTACCGGTAGCCCCTGTATATAGCCTCCACATTGACTCTGTACCGTAACACCCTGTATATAGCCTCCACATTGACTCTGTACCGTAACACCCTGTATATAGCCTCCACATTGACTCGGTACCGGTACCCCCTGTATATAGTCTCCACATTGACTCTGTACCGGTACCCCCTGTATATAGCCTCCACATTGACTCTGTACTGGTACCCCCTGTATATAGCCTCCACATTGACTCTGTACCGTAACATCCTGTATATAGTCTCCACATTGACTCTGTACCGGTACCCCCTGTATATAGCCTCCACATTGACTCTGTACCGGTACCCCCTGTATATAGCCTCTACATTGACTCTGTACCGGTACCTCCTGTATATAGCCTCCATATTGACTCTGTACTGGTACCCCCTGTATATAGCCTCCACATTGACTCTGTACTGGTACCCCCTGTATATAGCCTCCACATTGACTCTGTACCGGTACCCCCTGTATATAGCCTCCACATTGACTCTGTACTGGTACCCCCTGTATATAGCCTCCACATTGACTCTGTACTGGTACCCCCTGTATATAGCCTCCACATTGACTCTGTACCGGTACCCCCTGTATATAGCCTCCACATTGACTCTGTACTGGTACCCCCTGTATATAGCCTCCACATTGACTCTGTACCGGTAGCCCCTGTATATAGCCTCCACATTGACTCTGTACTGGTACCCCCTGTATATAGCCTCCACATTGACTCTGTACCGGTAGCCCCTGTATATAGCCTCCACATTGACTCTGTACCGGTACCCCCTGTATATAGCCTGCACACTGACTCTGTACCGGTACCCCCTGTATATAGCCTGCACACTGACTCGGTACCGGTAGCCCCTGTATATAGCCTGCACACTGACTCGGTAGCGGTACCCCCTGTATATAGCCTCCACACTGACTCAGTAGCGGTACCCCCTGTATATAGCCTCCACGTTGACTCAGTAGCGGTAGCCCCTGTATATAGCCTCCACACTGACTCGGTAGCGGTACCCCCTGTACATAGCCTCCACACTGACTCGGTAGCGGTACCCCCTGTACATAGCCTCCACACTGACTGGGTAGCGGTACCCCCTGTATATAGCCTGCACACTGACTCGGTAGCAGTAGCCCCCTGTATTTAGCCTCCACATTGACTCTGTACAGGTACCCCCTGTATATAGCCTCACACTGACTCGGTACCGGTACCCCCTGTATATAGCCTCCACATTGACTCTGTACCGTAACACCCTGTATATAGCCTCCACATTGACTCTGTACCGGTACCCCCTGTATATAGCCTCCACATTGACTCTGTACCGGTACCCCCTGTATATAGCCTCCACACTGACTCTGTACCGGTA
Organism: Oncorhynchus nerka; assembly: GCF_034236695.1. Taxonomy (NCBI): domain Eukaryota; kingdom Metazoa; phylum Chordata; class Actinopteri; order Salmoniformes; family Salmonidae; genus Oncorhynchus; species Oncorhynchus nerka. The sequence continues at coordinate 42,409,820 of NC_088411.1, forward strand.
CCCCCTGTATATAGCCTCCACACTGACTCGGTACCGGTAGCCCCTGTATATAGCCTCCACAATGACTCTGTACCGGTACCCCCTGTATATAGCCTCCACATTGACTCTGTACCGGTACCCCCTGTATATAGCCTCCACACTGACTCGGTACCGGTAGCCCCTGTATATAGCCTCCACATTGACTCTGTACCGGTACCCCCTGTATATAGCCTCCACATTGACTCTGTACCGGTACCCCCTGTATATAGCCTCCACATTGACTCTGTACCGGTACCCCCTGTATATAGCCTCCACACTGACTCAGTAGCGGTACCCCCTGTATATAGCCTCCACATTGACTCAGTAGCGGTAGCCCCTGTATATAGCCTCCACACTGACTCGGTAGCGGTACCCCCTGTACATAGCCTCCACACTGACTCGGTAGCGGTACCCCCTGTACATAGCCTCCACACTGACTGGGTAGCGGTACCCCCTGTATATAGCCTGCACACTGACTCGGTAGCAGTAGCCCCCTGTATTTAGCCTCCACATTGACTCTGTACAGGTACCCCCTGTATATAGCTTCACACTGACTCGGTACCGGTACCCCCTGTATATAGCCTCCACATTGACTCTGTACCGTAACACCCTGTATATAGCCTCCACACTGACTCGGTACCGGTAGCCCCTGTATATAGCCTCCACATTGACTCTGTACCGGTACCCCCTGTATATAGCCTCCACATTGACTCTGTACCGGTACCCCCTGTATATAGCCTCCACATTGACTCTGTACCGGTACCCCCTGTATATAGCCTCCACACTGACTCTGTACCGGTACCCCCTGTATATAGCCTCCACACTGACTCGGTACCGGTAGCCCCTGTATATAGCCTCCACAATGACTCTGTACCGGTACCCCCTGTATATAGCCTCCACATTGACTCTGTACCGGTACCCCCTGTATATAGCCTCCACACTGACTCGGTACCGGTAGCCCCTGTATATAGCCTCCACATTGACTCTGTACCGGTACCCCCTGTATATAGCCTCCACATTGACTCTGTACCGGTACCCCCTGTATATAGCCTCCACATTGACTCTGTACCGGTACCCCCTGTATATAGCCTGCACATTGACTCGGTACCGGTACACCCTGTATATAGCCTCCACATTGACTCTGTACCGTATTACCCTGTATATAGCCTCCACACTGACTCGGTACCGGTACCTCCTGTATATAGTGTCGTTATTGTGTTACTTTTTGATCTTTAATTTAAACAAAAAGTAGTTAATTTATCTACTTGAACTGCACCGTTAAGAGCTTGTAAATCAGCATTTCACGTTAAGGTCGACACTTGTTGTATTCGGCTCATGTGACAAATAAAGTTTGATTTGATTTGATCATACAACTATGAAGTAGTAGCTAGTCAATTTCCGAGGGCTGTCTCTAGACTGATGGCAGGCCTACAGGCCCGGATGCAAAGGCATTACAGAGCCATTGTGTGTTTCCCCTCCCATACATACAGTACATAGGTACATTTATGTCTTGATCTGACAAAGAGATATATCCCTGGTATCCTTTGAGCTCCCTGGCCCTTCTGAGGTCTCTTAACAGATTAGACTTTCATTCATACCCCTCTTCATCTATTCATCCACCTCTCCTTCCATTTATTTGGCCCTCGTTCTTTTTCCATTAGCTTGACAGGGGGACGGAGCTGAACAAATCCTGCCTGTCAAATAGCTGAGCCCACAGACACCATGTTGACTGAAAATGGGCTGCTGAGATAGAGAGGATAGCACAGAGAGAGAGAGAGAGAGAGAGAGAGAGAGAGAGAGAGAGAGAGGCAGAAACAGAGAGAGAGAGAGAGAGAGAGAGAGAGAGAGAGAGAGACGCAGAAACAGAGAGAGAGGGAGAGAGGCAGAAACGGAGAGAGAGAGAGAGGCAGAAACAGAGAGAGAGAGAGGCAGAAACAGAGGGAGAGAGAGAGGCAGACACAGAGGGAGAGAGAGAGGCAGACACAGAGGGAGAGAGAGAGGCAGACACAGAGGGAGAGAGAGAGAGGCAGACACAGAGGGAGAGAGGGAGAGAGAGGGACAGAGGCAGAGACGGTGAGAGAGAGAGGGAGAGAGGCAGAAACGGAGAGAGAGAGAGAGGCAGAAACAGAGAGAGAGAGAGAGGCAGAAACAGAGAGAGAGAGAGAGGCAGAAACAGAGAGAGAGGCAGAAACAGAGAGAGAGAGAGAGGCAGAAACAGAGAGAGAGAGAGAGAGAGGCAGAAACAGAGGGATAGAGAGGGAGAGGCAGAAACAGTGGGAGAGAGAGGGAGAGGCAGAAACAGAGAGAGAGAGAGGGAGACACAAAAACAGAGGAAGAGAGAGGGAGACACAAAAACAGAGGAAGAGAGAGACAGCAACAGAGGGAGAGAGAGGCAGAAACAGAGAGAGAGAGCGAGAGAAAGAGAGAGAGAGGCAGAAACAGAGAGAGAGAGAGAGAGAGAGAGAGGCAGAAACAGAGAGAGAGAGAGAGGCAGAAACAGAGAGAGAGAGAGAGGCAGAAACAGAGAGAGAGAGAGAGGCAGAAACAGAGAGAGAGAGAGAGGCAGAAACAGAGAGAGAGAGGCAGAAACAGAGGGATAAAGAGGCAGAAACAGAGGGAGAGGGAGAGAGATGCAGAAACAGAGGGAGAGAGAAGCAGAAACAGAGAGCGCGAGAGAGAGAAAGAGAGAGAGAGAGAGAGGCAGAAACAGAGAGAGAGAGAGAGAGAGAGAGAGAGAGACGCAGAAACAGAGAGAGAGAGAGGGAGAGAGGCAGAAACGGAGAGAGAGAGGCAGAAACAGAGAGAGAGAGAGAGAGAGGGAGAGAGAGAGGCAGAGAGAGAGGCAGTGAGAGAGGCAGCGAGAGAGGCAGAAACAGAGGCAGAAACAGAGGCAGAAACAGAGGGAGAGAGAGGCAGAAACAGAGGGAGAGAGAGGCAGAAACAGAGAGAGAGAGAGAGGCAGAAACAGAGAGAGAGAGAGAGGCAGAAACAGAGAGAGAGAGAGAGGCAGAAACAGAGAGAGAGAGGCAGAAACAGAGAGAGAGAGAGGCAAAAACAGAGGGAGAGAGAGAGGCAGAAACAGAGAGAGAGAGAGAGAGAGGGAGAGAGAGAGGCAGAGAGAGAGGCAGTGAGAGAGGCAGCGAGAGAGGCAGAAACAGAGGCAGAAACAGAGGCAGAAACAGAGGGAGAGAGAGGCAGAAACAGAAACAGAGAGAGGCAGAAACAGAGAGAGAGAGAGAGAGGCAGAAACAGAGAGAGAGAGAGAGGCAGAAACAGAGAGAGAGAGAGAGGCAGAAACAGAGAGAGAGAGGCAGAAACAGAGAGAGAGAGAGGCAAAAACAGAGGGAGAGAGAGAGGCAGAAACAGAGAGAGAGAGAGGCAGAAACAGAGAGAGAGAGAGAGGCAGAAACAGAGAGAGAGGCAGAAACAGAGAGAGAGAGAGGCAGAAACAGAGAGAGAGGGAGAGGCAGAAACAGAGAGAGAGGGAGAGGCAGAAACAGAGCGAGAGAGAGGCAAAAACAGAGAGAGAGAGAGAGAGAGAGAGAGAGAGAGAGGCAGAAACAGAGAGAGAGAGAGAGGCAGAAACAGAGAGAGGGGCAGAAACAGAGAGAGAGAGAGAGAGTCAGAAACAGAGAGAGAGAGAGAGGCAGAAACAGAGAGAGAGAGAGAGAGGCAGAAACAGAGAGAGAGAGAGAGGCAGAAACAGAGAGAGAGAGACAGAAACAGAAAGAGAGAGAGAGGCAGAAACAGAGAGAGAGAGAGAGAGGCAGAAACAGAGAGAGAGAGAGAGAGAGGCAGAAACAGAGAGAGAGGCAGAAACAGAGAGAGGCAGAAACAGAGAGAGGCAGAAACAGAGAGAGAGAGAGAGAGAGGCAGAAACAGAGAGAGAGAGAGAGAGGCAGAAACAGAGAGAGAGAGAGGCAGAAACAGAGAGAGAGAGAGAGGCAGAAACAGAGAGAGAGAGAGTTGCAGAAACAGAGAGAGAGAGAGAGGCAGAAACAGAGAGAGAGAGAGAGGCAGAAACAGAGAGAGGGGGAGAGGCAGAAACAGAGGGAGAGAGAGGGAGAGGCAGAAACAGAGAGAGAGGGAGAGGCAGAAAGAGAGCGAGAGAGAGGCAAAAACAGAGAGAGAGAGAGACAGAAACAGAAAGAGAGAGAGAGAGGCAGAAACAGAGAGAGAGAGAGAGAGGCAGAAACAGAGAGAGAGAGAGAGAGAGAGAGGCAGAAACAGAGAGAGAGAGAGAGGCAGAAACAGAGCGAGAGGGAGAGGCAGAAACAGAGCGAGAGAGAGGCAAAAACAGAGGGAGAGAGAGAGGCAGAAACAGAGAGAGAGAGAGGCAGAAACAGAGAGAGGCAGAAAACAGAGAGAGGCAGAAACAGAGAGAGGCAGAAACAGAGAGAGAGAGGCAGAAACAGAGAGAGAGAGGCAGAGGCAGAAAGAGAGAGAGAGGGAGAGGCAGAAACAGAGAGAGAGAGAGACAAAAACAGAAGAGAGAGAGAGAGAGAGAGAGAGAGAGAGAGAGAGAGAGAGAGGCAAACAGAGAGAGAGAGAGGCAGAAACAGAGAGAGGAGAGGCAGAAACAGAGAGAGAGGGCAGAGAGGCAGAAAGAGAGAGAGTCAGAAACAGAAACAGAGAGAGAGGCAGAAACAGAGAGAGAGAGAGAGAGAGAAACAGAAGAGAGAGAGGCAGAAACAGAGAGAGAGAGAGCAGAAACAGAGAGAGAGAGAGAGGCAGAAACAGAGAGAGAGAGAGGCAGAAACAGAGAGAGGGGAGAGAGAGGCAAAAACAGAGAGAGAGGCAGAAACAGAGAGAGAGAGAGAGGCAGAGAAGAGAGAGAGGCAGAAACAGAGAGAGAGAGAGCAGAAAGAGAGAGAGGCAGAAACAGAGAGAGAGAGAGAGAGGCAGAAACAGAGAGAGAGAGAGAGAGGCAGAAACAGAGAGAGAGAGAGAGAGGCAGAAACAGAGAGAGAGAGACAGAGAGAGAGGCAGAAACAGAGAGAGAGAGAGAGAGAGGCAGAAACAGAGAGAGAGAGAGAGAGGCAGAAACAGAGAGAGCAGAGAGAGAGAGAGGCAGAAACAGAGAGAGAGAGCAGAAACAGGCAGAAACAGAAACAGAGAGAGAGAGGCAGAAACAGAGAGAGAGAGAGGAAACAGAGAGGCAGAAACAGAGAGAGAGGCAGAAAGAGAGAGGCAGAAACAGAGAGAGAGAGAGGCAGAAACAGAGAGAGAGAGACAGCAGAGAAGCAGAAACAGAGAGAGAGAGAGGCAGAAACAGAGAGAGAGAGAGGCAGAAACAGAGAGAGAGAGAGAAACAGAGAACAGGCAGAAAGAGAGGCAGAGAGAGGCAGAGAGAGGCAGAAACAGAGAGAGAGAGGCAGAAACAGAGAGAGAGCAGAAACAGAGAGAGAGAGGAGAGAGAGGCAGAAACAGAGAGAGAGGGAGAGGCAGAAACAGAGCGAGAGAGAGGCAAAACAGAGAGAGAGAGAGAGACAGACAGAAAGAGAGAGAGAGAGGCAGAAACAGAGAGAGAGAGAGAGGCAGAAACAGAGAGAGAGAGAGAGGCAGAAAAGAGAGAGAGAGAGACAGAAACAGAAGAGAGAGAGAGGCAGAAACAGAGAGAGAGAGAGAGAGGCAGAAACAGAGAGAGAGAGAGAGAAACAGAAACAGAAAGAGAGAGAGAGGCAGAAAAGAGAGAGGCAGAAACAGAGAGAGAGGCAGAAACAGAGAGAGAGAGAGAGGCAGAAACAGAGAGAGAGAGAGAGGCAGAAACAGAGAGAGAGAGGCAGAAACAGAGAGAGAGAGAGAGAAACAGAAAGAGAGAGAGAGAGGCAGAGAGAGAGAGAGAGCAGGCAGAAACAGAGGAGAGGCAGAAACAGAGAGAGAGAGAGGAGAGCAGAAACAGAGAGAGAGAGAGAGAGGCAGAAACAGAGAGAGAGAGAGAGAGGCAGAAACAGAGAGAGAGAGAGAGAGGCAGAAACAGAGAGAGAGAGAGAGAGGCAGAAACAGAGAGAGAGAGAGGCAGAAACAGAGAGAGAGAGAGAGCAGAAACAGAAACAGAGAGAGAGAGGCAGAAACAGAGAGAGAGAGCAGAGAGAGAGGCAGAAACAGAGCAGAAACAGAGGGAGAGAGGCAGAAACAGAGAGGCAGAGAGAGAGGCAAAACAGAGAGAGAGAGAGGCAGAAACAGAGAAGAGAGCAGAAAGAGAGAGAGGCAGAAACAGAGAGAGAGAGAGGCAGAAACAGAGAGAGAGGCAGAAACAGAGAGAGAGAGGCAGAAACAGAGAGAGAGGGAGAGGCAGAAACAGAGAGAGGGAGAGGCAGAAACAGAGAGAGAGAGAGGCAAAACAAGAGAGAGAGAGAGACAGAAACAGAAGAGAGAGAGAGAAACAGAGAGAGAGAGAGAGAGAGAGGCAGAAACAGAGAGAGAGGGCAGAAACAGAGAGAGAGAGAGGCAGAAACAGAGAGAGAGGAGAAGGCAGAAACAGAGAGAGAGAGAGAGGCAGAAACAGAGGGAGAGAGAGGCAGAAACAGAGAGAGGCAGAAACAGAGAGACAGAAAGAGAGAGAGAGAGGCAGAAACAGAGAGAGAGAGAGGCAGAAACAGAGAGAGAGGCAGAAACAGAGAGAGAGAGAGGCAGAAACAGAGAGAGAGGAGAGGCAGAAACAGAGAGAGAGGAGGCAGAAACAGAGAGAGAGCAGAAACAGAGAGAGAGAGAGAGAGAGAGGCAGAAACAGAGAGAGAGAGAGAGAGGCAGAAACAGAGAGAGGGGCAGAAACAGAGAGAGAGAGAGAGAGAGAGAGTCAGAAACAGAGAGAGAGAGAGGCAGAAACAGAGAGAGAGAGAGGCAGAAACAGAGAGAGAGAGAGAGGCAGAAACAGAGAGAGAGAGAGAGGCAGAAACAGAGAGAGAGAGAGGCAGAAACAGAAAGAGAGAGAGAGGCAGAAACAGAGAGAGAGCAGAAACAGAGAGAGGCAGAAACAGAGAGAGAGAGAGAGGCAGAAACAGAGAGAGAGAGAGGCAGAAACAGAGAGAGAGGCAGAAACAGAGAGAGAGAGAGAGACAGAAACAGAGAGAGAGAGAGAGAGGCAGAAACAGAGAGAGAGAGAGGCAGAAACAGAGAGAGAGAGAGAAACAGAAACAGAGAGAGGCAGAGAGAGAGAGAGAGAGAGAAACAGAGAGAGAGAGAGAGGCAGAAACAGAGAGAGAGAGAGAGGCAGAAACAGAGAGAGGGGGAGAGGCAGAAACAGAGGGAGAGAGAGGGAGAGGCAGAAACAGAGAGAGAGGGAGAGGCAGAAACAGAGCGAGAGAGAGGCAAAAACAGAGAGAGAGAGAGACAGAAACAGAGAGAG
>NC_088411.1:42424685-42432185 GCF_034236695.1 Oncorhynchus nerka
CCAGGAAAGATTATTCCCTAGACACCAGGTGTATAAATGCTGGTGTCCTACAACTGAGAGTGCAATGCAGCTACTCAGTCAGACCAGGATTGACACCCCTGACAACATCATCATCCACACTGTCACAAACGACCTTCATGCCAAAGGTGAAAATGTGTCTGGGGCAGTGAGAAGAGTGGCAGAACGGGCACAGGCTATGTTCCCAACAACCAATATAGTTGTGTCCACCCTCCTACCAAGAAAAGACTTCCCAGGAAAGTTGATTGACAAAATAAATCAACAGATCACTGTGGACTGTGCCTCACTGCTCAACGTCAGAACGGCTCACCACCCCACTCTGACATGTCAACACTCTGACATGTCACCACCCCACTCTGACATGTCAACACAGCTCTACTAGACCCAGCCCATCACAACACAGCTCTACTAGACCTGGCCCATCACAACACAGCTCTACTAGACCCGGCCCATCACAACATAGCTCTACTAGACCCGGCCCATCACAACACAGCTCTACTAGACCCGGCCCATCACAACACAGCTCTACTAGACCCGGCCCATCACAACACAGCTCTACTAGACCCGGCCCATCACAACACAGCTCTACTAGACCCAGCCCATCACAACACAGCACTGACCACTACTCCAGGGTTGGTCAGAACACTGCCCTTCAGGGAAGTAGACCACATGATGCAGTCCACACCATGTATCAGTCAGATCGTCAGCCTACATATGCTGAGGTAACCTCTGGCAGAAGACCCCTAGAACAATCAGAGATAGGAGAGGTGCGCCAACTACTGCAACTAATATGCAGACTACTGAGCTAGACAGTCCCTTTAATTCACACACGGGCACGTACACACACACACACACACACACACACACAAACACACAGGGTTGCAGATTGCATTGTACTTATTTTATGTGCAATCTTATTCCATTCTATTATTAATTTGTTTACAAATATTCCTAAATGTATTGACACCGGTATTATAATTATTGTTATATGTAATGGTGTGTGTGTGTATATGTGTGTGTATATGTGTGTGTATGTATGTGTGTATGTATGTGTGTATATGTGTATGTGTGTATGTATGTGTGTATGTATGTGTGTATATGTGTGTGTATGTATGTGTGTATATGTGTATGTGTGTATGTATGTATGTATGTGTGTATATGTGTATGTGTGTATGTATGTGTGTGTGTATGTGTGTATATGTGTGTGTATGTATGTGTGTATATGTGTATGTGTGTATGTATGTGTGTGTATGTGTATGTATGTATGTGTGTATATGTGTGTGTATGTATGTGTGTATATGTGTATGTGTGTATATGTGTGTATATGTGTGTGTATGTATGTGTGTATATGTGTATGTATGTATGTGTGTATATGTGTGTGTATGTATGTATGTATATGTGTGTGTATGTATGTGTGTATATGTGTATGTATGTATGTGTGTATATGTGTGTGTATGTATGTGTGTATATGTGTATATGTGTATGTGTGTATGTGTGTATGTGTGTATGTGTGTATATGTGTATATGTGTATGTATGTATGTGTGTATATGTGTATGTATGTATGTGTGTATATGTGTGTGTATGTATGTGTGTATATGTGTATATGTGTATGTGTGTATATGTGTATATGTGTATGTGTGTGTATGTATGTGTGTATATGTGTATGTGCATGTATGTATATATATGTATGTGTATGTGTGTGTATGTATATTGTATCTATGTGTGTGTGTGTGTATGTATATATGTGTGTATATATATATATAATATATATATGTATGTATATATATATATGTGTGTGTGTATGTATGTATATATATATATATATATATATAGTTTTTTTCTCTTTTTTTTTTTCGATGTACTTTACTCAAACCAGTGAATATCACTTATTATAAATGAGATCATTAACTATCAGCTCTTGGAATATCCAGGGCCTATACTCTTCACATTTTGGTTATAAAACAACAAATCCAGAATTGATTAAAAACATCAAGGGACAGGACATCATAATCCTACTGGAAACATGGTGTCGTGGAGACATAGATACTCAGTGTCCCTCAGGCTATAGAGAAAGTTTACTACCATCAATCAAACATAAAAATGTTAAACGGGGCCGAGACTCAGGTGGAATCATCATTTGGCATAAGCAGGACTTAGCACTGAATGAAATGAAAAAAGGTACCACTCACATTTGGCTAAAACTTAACAAAGGTACAATCTATTGTGACAATGATGTATACATATGTGCAGCTTATGCTCCTCCTTCAGATTCATCATATTATGATGATCAGTTTTTTGACAATCTCCAGACAGAAATCATTACATTTCAGGCGCAGGGTAAAGTGCTTCTTTGTGCAGATTTCAATGCAAGAACAGGTTCTGAGCCTGACTACACTGATGCGGGAGGTAACCACCACATATTTGGACACCCCTCCTTGTACAGTAGCCCTATTATAAATAATAGAAACAGTCCTGACCAAATACTGAACAAAAATGGAAAAGAGTTAGTACATCTCTGTCGAGCCTTAGGCCTGTACATGCTTAATGGTAGAATCAGAGGGGACTCTTTAGGTCAGTTTACTTACTGCTCAGCTCTTGGGACAAGTGTAGTCGATTATGCCATCACTGACATTGACCCCTCCTCCATTAATGCATTCACTGTCAGACCACAGACACCATTGTCAGATCACAGTCAGATCAACGTGTTTCTGAAGAAATTAACCGGCAATATTCATTCAAAAAAACAGCCCAATAAACTTTACAACATAAACCAATCATACAGATGGGCTCCAAACAGTGCAGAGACATTCATTGAAACATTGAACTCAAATGAAATGATGAACTCTATACAGTTTTTCAATAACTCACAGTACCAAAACAATAAAGATGGTGTCAATTCAGCTACCCAAAACATCAATTGCATATTCCAAAAAGCAGCATCGAAAGCAAATTTGAGAAAACCAAAGCAATGCAACATCAGAAGCAAAAATCAAAATGTTTCTGACAAATGGTTTGATAATGAATGTAAAACAATTAGAAAACACCTAAGACAAATGTCAAACAAAAAACATAAGCAGCAAAACAACCCAGAGCTAAGATATGAATACTTTGAAACTCTGAAACACTATAAACAAACACTGAAATGCAAGAAATTGAATTATACCAACAAGACACTTGATGAAATTGAAAACGCAATTGACCAAAATCAGTTCTGGGACATGTGGAACAATTTAAGCACAACAAAGCCACAAGAATTAGTCATACAAGATGTAGGAATTTGGAAAACTTATTTTGATAATCTATACAAAAACATCCCACAAAACGACTTACAACAGAACCAATTAGAAATTAAAGAAAAATTGAACATCCTTGAATCAGTCATTAAAAACAACCAAAATCCATTAGATTACCCAATAACCCAACAAGAACTAAATGAAAAGCTAAAATCTATTAAATCAAAAAAGGCTTGTGGTGTAGACAACATCAGAAATGAAATGCTGAAAAACAGCACACCTGAGTTGCAAAATGCTGTGCTTAAATTGTTCAACATGGTTTTAACTTCTGGCTGCTTCCCTGATGTCTGGAACCAGGGGCTCATCTCCCTATCCACAAAAGTGGAGACAAATCAGACCCCAATAATTACAGGGGAATTTGCGTCAACAGTAACTTGGGAAAGATTTTCTGTAGCATTTTGAATTCAAGAATTCAAACCTTTCTTCAAGAAAAAATGTAATAAGTAAATGTCAAATTGGCTTTCTTCCTAACCATCGCACTACTGACCATATATACACCTTACACACACTAATTAATAAACACGTCCACCAAAAAAAAGAGGGCAAAATCTTTGCTTGCTTTATTGACTTTAAAAAGCATTTGATTCGATTTGGCACGAAGGGCTATTCTACAAAAATTCTACAAAGTGGGCTTGGTGGTAAGGTGTATGACTTAATAAAATGTATGTACACAGAAAACAAGTGTGCAATAAAAATCAAAAACCAAAGAACAGAATTTTTTTTCACAATGTCGAGGTGTGAGACAAGGCTGCAATTTGAGTCCAAATCTTTTCAACATTTATATCAATGAATTAGCAGACATGTTGGACCAATCTCCAGCCCCAGGACTCACACTATTTGACACAGAGGTGAAATACCTGCTATATGCTGATGACTTGGTACTTCTATCACCAACCAAAGAAGGTCTTCAACAAAACATTAATATTCTGGAGCAATATTGCCATAATTGGGCCCTGGCAGTAAATTTCAAAAACTAAAATCATGATTTTCCAAAAAACGAGATGTCAGAAACACAAATGTAAATTCACCCTGAACAACACCTTAATTGAACACACAAAAAATTACACCTACCTTGGTCTGACCATATCTGCATCGGGAAACTTTAATATGGCAGTGAATGCACTCAAAGAAAAAGCCCGCAGAGCAATGTATGCAATAAAAATGAAATGATTCAAAATCAACATCCCAATTAAAATTTGGACTAAAATATTTGACAGTGTAATCCTACCAATAGCACTTTATGGAAGTGAGGTTTGGGGGCCGCTCAATAAACTGGATTTTAAAATGTGGGACAAACATCCAATTGAAGCCCTACATGCAGAATTCTGTCGGAAAATCCTACAAGTCCAGAGAAATACACCAACTAATGCATGTAGGGCAGAATTGGGCCGTTTTCCATTAATAATGAAGATACAGAAAAGATCATTAAAATGTTGGCTACATCTAAATTCAAGTCCAAATTCGAGTCTGCAATTTAAAGCACTTCAAGCCCAAGAGCTGAGCCCAGGAACGAGCCCTCTCAGTCAGCTGGTGTTGGACCTAACCAACCAAGCAGACACCAGCACTGCTTCAAAAGAAAGATTTCCAATAAGCAAAATCATGAACCAATCAAAGGAATCATATTTACAATACTGGAAAAACGAAACAAAATCCCAAAGCCGACTAAATTGCTATCTGACCCTAAACACAGAATATGAATTGGCTGATTATCTCTATTCTGTCAGATATACGAAGCAGAGACAGATCCTTACCAAGTACAGGCTGAGTGACCACCGATTGGCAATAGAAACCGGCAGACATAAAAAGACATGGCTACCCAAAGAGGAGCGTGTATGTGGTCACTGCATGACAGGGGAGGTAGAGACAGAGATGCACTTTCTCCTTTACTGTGATACATATTCCTCACAAAGAGATTCATTATTCACAGAAATGACTACATATATTCCAGATTTTTACAAATTGAACCCAGAGGAAAAACTAAGAATACTCATGGGCGAAGGAGCAATGGCTCCTCTTGCAGCCAAATACGTTTTTTCCTGCCATAGCCTGAGGGACACTGAATAATAACATCTGCATAGTCAACAGTAACTTACTTATTATTACTATTATTGTTATTACTATAATTATTAATGTTTATCATTCCAAATATGGTTGGTAATTGTAGTGATAACAGTTTAGTGATGGTAGTAGTAGTCGTAGTAATGATGATTGTAGTTGTAGTACTGATATAAAGAAGAAGATGACCGTTATTTAGTTATAAGTTAGTTATAGTTTCATTTTCCATAATTTGATTTTATATTTATTACATTTCTACTATTGACTGTTACCATTTTATTGTTATTATTTCTGTATTTAAATTTGTATTATTATTTACTACCATTTTATATTATTATTTGCTATCATTTATAATTTTGTTACAATGTATATTGTATACATTGTTGCTTTGGCAATATTGACACAATGTTTTTCATGTCAATAAAGCAGCTTGAATTTGAATTTGAATTTGAGAGAGAGAGAGAGGCAGAAACAGAGAGAGAGAGAGAGAGGCAGAAACAGAGAGAGAGAGAGAGGCAGAAACAGAGAGAGAGAGAGAGAGGCAGAAACAGAGAGAGAGGCAGAAACAGAGGGATAAAGAGGCAGAAACAGAGGGAGAGGGAGAGAGATGCAGAAACAGAGGGAGAGAGAAGCAGAAACAGAGAGCGCGAGAGAGAGAGAGAGAGAGAGGCAGAAACAGAGAGAGAGAGAGAGAGACGCAGAAACAGAGAGAGAGAGAGGGAGAGAGGCAGAAACGGAGAGAGAGAGGCAGAAAAAGAGAGAGAGAGAGAGAGGCAGTGAGAGAGGCAGCGAGAGAGGCAGAAACAGAGGCAGAAACAGAGGCAGAAACAGAGGGAGAGAGAGGCAGAAACAGAGGGAGAGAGAGGCAGAAACAGAGAGAGACAGAAAAAGAGAGAGGCAGAAACAGAGAGAGAGAGAGAGGGGCAGAAACAGAGAGAGAGATAGAGGCAGAAACAGAGAGAGAGAGAGAGAGGCAGAAACAGAGAGAGAGGGAGAGGCAAAAACAGAGCGAGAGAGAGGCAAAAACAGAGGGAGAGAGAGAGGCAGAAACAGAGAGAGAGAGAGGCAGAAACAGAGAGAGGCAGAAACAGAGAGAGGCAGAAACAGAGAGAGAGAGAGAGGCAGAAACAGAGAGAGAGGCAGAAACAGAGAGAGAGGGAGAGGCAGAAACAGAACAAGAGAGAGGCAAAAACAGAGAGCGCGAGAGAGAGAGGCAGAAACAGAGAGAGAGAGAGAGGCAGAAACAGAGAGAGAGGCAGAAACAGAGAGAGAGAGAGAGAGGCAGAAACAGAGAGAGAGAGAGAGAGGCAGAAACAGAGAGAGAGAGAGAGAGAGAGGCAGAAACAGAGAGAGAGAGGCAGAAACAGAGAGAGAGAGAGAGAGAGACAGAAACAGAGAGCGCGAGAGAGAGAGAGAGAGAGAGAGAGAGAGGCAGAAACAGAGAGAGAGAGAGAGAGAGAGAGAGAGAGGCAGAAACAGAGAGAGAGAGAGAGAGGCAGAAACAGAGAGAGAGAGAGAGGCAGAAACAGAGAGAGAGAGAGAGGCAGAAACAGAGAGAGAGAGAGAGGCAGAAACAGAGAGAGAGAGGCAGAAACAGATGGATAAAGAGGCAGAAACAGAGGGAGAGGGAGAGAGATGCAGAAACAGAGGGAGAGAGAAGCAGAAACAGAGAGCGCGAGAGAGAGAGAGAGAGAGAGAGAGGGGCAGAAACAGAGAGAGAGAGAGAGAGAGAGGCAGAAACAGACAGAGAGAGAGAGGCAGAAACAGAGAGAGAGAGAGGCAGAAACAGAGAGAGAGAGAGAGACAGAAACAGAGAGAGAGAGAGAGGCAGAAACAGAGAGAGAGAGAGAGAGAGAGGCAGAAACAGAGAGAGAGAGAGAGAGAGAGGCAGAAACAGAGAGAGAGGCAGAAACAGAGAGAGGCAGAAACAGAGAGAGAGGCAGAAACAGAGAGAGAGAGAGAGAGAGAGGCAGAAACAGAGAGAGAGAGAGGCAGAAACAGAGAGAGAGAGAGAGGGACAGAAACACAGAGAGAGAGAGAGAGGCAGAAACAGAGAGAGAGAGAGAGGCAGAAACAGAGAGAGAGGGAGAGGCAGAAACAGAGGGAGAGAGAGGGAGAGGCAGAAACAGAGAG
>NC_088411.1:42437185-42449685 GCF_034236695.1 Oncorhynchus nerka
GAGGGGGATGGAGGAGAGGGTGAGGGGGATGGAGGAGAGGGTGAGGGGGTGGAGGAGAGGTTGAGGGGGACGGCGTGCGACAGAGAACAACCCACCAGAGAGGTGGCCACCCCCACAGAGAAGCCAGCAGAACAGCCCACCTCAGCACCCAACAAAAGTCTCGACACCACAGCAGAACAGTCCACACCAGACCCTGACCATAGAGTCGACATCACAGCAGAACAGACAAATGAAGAACCCCAAGCCCAGCGGCTCTCACACCCTCTGAGCACCCCCTGTCAGCCTGCCTGATAGCCCTTCTGACAACCCCCCCACACCCACTGAGGACAAACACAAGACACAGATTGTACTACTTATGGACTCAAATGGAAAATATATAGAAGAAAAAAACTTTTTCCCAAACACAGTGTGTCTAAACTCTGGTGTCCAAACACCCAGCGCCCTAGACCTTCTGTCTGAGGCTAAACTAGGGTCACCCAGCCACATAATAATACACACAGGCACAAACGACCTGAGAGCACAGCAAGAAAGAGTGGCCACAGCACTGAAGGGAGTGATTGAAAAGGCTTCTTCTACTTTCCCCAACGCACAAGTGGTTATCTCCACCCTGCTTCCACGAAAAGACTTCCACCCTGCCACAATACAGCGGGTAAATGCAAGTATTTCCCGTGACTGTGCCTCAAAACCAAATGTTTTCCTGGCCCACCACTCCACCCTGGACTTGAACAGCCTCTATGACCAGGTCCACCTCTACAAGGCAGCAGTGCCCACCTTGCCCGAACTCTAAAGGACATCGCTCTCAAACGTATCCCCAACACTTCACACAGGAGCAACAGATCAATAGACACCCCACCCAGACCGGCGCGAGACAACCTCCCAGACCTGCAGGACCCCCTGACCTACACATAGAGGACCCACGCCAAGAGGAATTACATCCAGACCACCGCACACCCAGACACATCCACACCCCCACCCCAACCAATCAACACCCCCACGTCAACCACGCCCACACCCCATTTAGGCCCCCTCAGATCAGACCTATGCCACTCCTGCCCACCCCATGCACCCCACCTCCGCAAAGAGGGCCTCAACATGGAAGCCACACATACGCCCAGGTAGTGAGCGGGCAAACAGTCCCAACCCCACTCTCACACTCGCCCAAGCCAATGGCATGTACCAGATGCTCAGCAGGCTCTGCTCACACTTACTGGCCTGAGGCCAAACCACGACCAACAACATTGGACACTCTATGGAACAAAAAGCATTCACTATATCATCCTGGAATATCCAAGGCCTGAGGTCATCTGCCTTTGGCCTGAAGAGCAGAAACCCGGACTTCACCAAAGAAATCGGTAACACAGACATTGTCATCCTGCAAGAAACCTGGTATAGAGGAGACAGACCCACTGGTTGCCCTCTAGGTTACAGAGAGCTGGTAGTCCCATCCACCAAACTACCAGGTGTGAAACAGGGAAGGGACTCAGGGGTATGCTAATTTGGTATAGAGCAGACCTAACTCACTCCATTAAATTAATCAAAACAGGAACATTCTACATTTGGCTAGAAATTCAAAAGGAAATGATCCTAACAGAGAAAATGTCCTCCTGTGTGCTACCTATATCCCCCACTAGAATCCCCATATTTTAATGAAGACAGCTTCTCCATCCTGGAGGGAGAAATCAATCATTTCCAGGCCCAGGGACATGTACTAGTCTGTGGCGACCTAAATGCCAGAACCGGACAAGAACCTGACACCCTCAGCACACAGGGGGACAAACATCTGCCTGGAGGTGACAGCATCCCCTCCCACATATGCCCCCCTAGGCACAACTATGACAACATAACCAACAAAAACGGTTCACAACTCCTGCAGCTCTGTCGCACGCTGGGTATGTACATAGTCAACGGTAGGCTTCGAGGGGACTCCTATGGTAGGTACACCTATAGCTCATCTCTTGGCAGTAGTACTGTAGACTACTTTATCACTGACCTCAACCCAGAATCTCTCAGAGCGTTCACAGTCAGCCCACTGACACCCCTATCAGACCACAGCAAAATCACAGTCTACTTAAACAGAGCAATACTCAATCATGAGGCATCAAAGCCAAAGGAACTGAGTAACATTAAGAAATGCTATAGATGGAAGGAATCCAGTTTGAAACCTACCAAAAAACAATTAGGCAACAACAAATTCAATCCCTTTTAGACAATTTCCTGGGTAAAACGTTCCACTGTAATAGTGAAGGTGTAAACCTGGCAGTAGAAAATCTTAACAGTATATTTGACCTCTCAGCTTCCCTATCAAATCTAAAAATCTCAAATAGAAAACCGAAGAAAATTAACAATAATGACAAATGGTTTGATGAAGAATGCAAAAATCTAAGAAAGAAATTGAGAAACCTGTCCAACCAAAAACATAGAGACCCGGAAAACCTGAGTCTACGCCTTCACTATGGTGAATCACTAAAACAATACAGAAATACACTACGGAAAAAGAAGGAACAGCATGTCAGAAATCAGCTCAATGCAATTGAAGAATCCATAGATTCTAACCACTTCTGGGAAAATTGGAAAACACTAAACAAACAACAACACGAAGAATTATCTATCCAAAATGGAGATGTATGGGTAAACCACTTCTCCAATCTTTTGGTTCTATAACAAAGAACAAAGAGCAAAAACATATACATGATCAAATACAGATCTTAGAATCAACTATTAAAGACTACCAGAACCCACTGGATTCTCCAATTACATTGAATGAGTTACAGGACAAAATAAAAACCCTTCAACCCAAAAAGGCCTGTGGTGTCGATGGTATCCTCAATGAAATGATCAAATATACAGACAACAAATTCCAATTGGCTATACTAAAACTCTTTAACATCATACTTAGCTCTGGCATCTTCCCAATATTTGGAACCAAGGACTGATCACCCCAATCCACAAAAGTGGAGACAAATTTGACCCCAATAACTACCGTGGAATATGTGTCAACAGTAACCTTGGGAAAATCCTCTGCATTATTATTAACAGCAGACTCGTACATTTCCTCAATGAAAACAATGTACTGAGCAAATGTCAAATTGGCTTTTTACCAAATTACCGTACAACAGACCATGTATTCACCCTGCACACCCTAATTGACAACCAAACAAACCAAAACAAAGGCAAAGTCTTCTCATGCTTTGTTGATTTAAAAAAGCCTTCGACTCAATCTGGCATGAGGGTCTGCTATACAAACTGATGGAAAGTGGTGTTGGGGGTAAAACATACGACATTATAAAATCCATGTACACAAACAACAAGTGTGCGGTTAAAATTGGCAAAAAACACACATTTCTTCACACAGGGTCGTGGGGTTAGACAGGGATGCAGCTTAAGCCCCACCTCTTCAACATATATATCAACGAATTGGCGCGGGCACTAGAAAAGTCTGCAGCACCCGGCCTCCCCTGCTAGAATCCGAAGTCAAATGTCTGCTGTTTGCTGATGATCTGGTGCTTCTGTCACCAACCAAGGAGGGCCTACAGCAGCACCTAGATCTTATGCACAGATTCTGTCAGACCTGGGCCCTGACAGTAAATCTCAGTAAGACCAAAATAATGGTGTTCCAAAAAGGTCCAGTCACCAGGACCACAAATACAAATTCCATCTAGACACTGTTGCCCTAGAGCACACAAAAACTATACATACCTTGGCCTAAACATCAGTGCCACAGGTAACTTCCACAAAGCTGTGAACGATCTGAGAGACAAGGCAAGAAGGGCATTCTATGCCATCAAAAGAAACATCAATTTCAACATACCAATTAGGATTTGGCTAAAAATACTTGAATCAGTCATAGAGCCCATTGCCCTTTATGGTTGTGAGGTCTGGGGTCCGCTCACCAACCAAGACTTCACAAAATGGGACAAACACCAAATTGAGACTCTGCACGCAGAATTCTGCAAAAATATCCTCCGTGTACAACGTAAAACACCAAATAATGCATGCAGAGCAGAATTAGGCCGATACCCACTAATTATCAAAATCCAGAAAAGAGCCATTAAATTCTACAACCACCTAAAAGGAAGCGATTCACAAACCTTCCATAACAAAGCCATCACCTACAGAGAGATGAACCTGGAGAAGAGTCCCTAAGCAAGCTGGTCCTGGGGCTCTGTTCACAAACACAAACACACCCTACAGAGCCCCAGGACAACAGCACAATTAGACCCAACCAAATCATGAGAAAACAAAAAGATAATTACTTAACACATTGGAAGGAATTAACCAAAAACAGAGCAAACTAGAATGCTATTTGGCCCTAAACAGAGAGTACACAGCGGCAGAATACCTGACCACTGTGACTGACCCAAAATTAAGAAAAGCTTTGACTATGTACAGACTCAGTGAGCATAGCCTTGCTATTGAGAAAGGCCGCCGTAGGCAGACATGGCTCTCAAGAGAAGACAGGCTATGTGCTCACTGCCCACAAAATGAGGTGGAAACTGAGCTGCACTTCCTAACCTCCTGCCCAATGTATGACCATATTAGAGATACATATTTCCCCAGATCACACAGATCCACAAAGAATTCGAAAACAAATCCAATTTTGAAAAACTCCCATATCTACTGGGTGAAATTCCACAGTGTGCCATCACAGCAGCAAGATTTGTGACCTGTTGCCACGAGAAAAGGGCAACCAGTGAAGAACAAACACCATTGTAAATACAACCCATATTTATGCTTATTTATTTTATCTTGTGTCCTATTAACTATTTGTACATTGTATATATATGTATATATATAAATATATATATATATATATATATATATATATGTATATATATATATATATATATATATATATATATATAATATGACATTTGTAATGTCTTTACTGTTTTGAAACTTCTGTATGTGTAATGTTTACTGTTCATTTTTGTTGTTTTTCACCTTATATATTCACTTTGTATGTTGTCTACCTCACTTGCTTTGGCAATGTTAACACATGTTTCCCATGCCAATAAAGCCCTTGAATTGAATTGAATTGAATTGAGAGAGGCAGAAACAGAGAGAGGCAGAAACAGAGAGAGGCAGAAACAGAGAGAGAGAGAGAGGCAGAAACAGAGAGAGAGGCAGAAACAGAGAGAGAGAGAGGCAGAAACAGAGAGAGAGGGAGAGGCAGAAACAGAGAGAGAGGGAGAGGCAGAAACAGAGCGAGAGAGAGGCAAAAACAGAGAGCGCGAGAGAGAGAGAGAGAGAGAGAGAGAGAGAGAGAGAGGCAGAAACAGAGAGAGAGAGAGAGAGGGAGAGAGAGAGAGGCAGAGAGAGAGGCAGTGAGAGAGGCAGTGAGAGAGGCAGAAAGAGAGGCAGAAACAGAGGCAGAAACAGAGGCAGAAACAACAGAGAGAGAGAGAGAGAGAGAGAGAGAGAGAGAGAAAGAGAGCAGAAACAGAGAGAGAGAGAGAGAGAGAGAGAGAGAGAGAGAGAGACACACAGAACCAGAGAGAGAGAGAGGCAGAAACAGAGAGAGAGAGAGACAGAAACAGAGAGAGAGAGAGAGAGAGGCAGAAACAGAGAGAGAGAGAGAGGTAGAAACAGAGAGAGAGAGAGAGGCAGAAACAGAGAGAGAGGGAGAGGCAGAAACAGAGGGAGAGAGAGGGAGAGGCAGAAACAGAGAGAGAGAGGGAGACACAAAAACAGAGGAAGAGAGAGGGAGACACAAAAACAGAGGAAGAGAGAGACAGCAACAGAGGGAGAGAGAGGCAGAAACAGAGAGAGAGCGAGAGAAAGAGAGAGAGAGGCAGAAACAGAGAGAGAGAGAGAGGCAGAAACAGAGAGAGAGAGAGAGAGAGATGCAGAAACAGAGAGAGAGAGAGAGGCAGAAACAGAGAGTGAGAGAGAGAGGCAGAAACAGAGAGAGAGAGAGGCAGAAACAGAGAGAGGCAGAAACAGAGAGAGGCAGAAACAGAGAGAGAGAGAGAGGCAGAAACAGAGAGAGAGGCAGAAACAGAGAGAGAGAGAGGCAGAAACAGAGAGACAGAAACAGAGAGAGGCAGAAACAGAGAGAAAGAGAGAGGCAGAAACAGAGGGAGAGAGAGGCAGAAACAGAGGGAGAGAGAGGCAGAAACAGAGAGAGACAGAAACAGAGAGAGGCAGAAACAGAGAGAGGCAGAAACAGAGAGAGAGAGAGAGGCAGAAACAGAGAGAGCGAGAGAGAGGCAGAAACAGAGAGAGAGGGAGAGGCAGAAACAGAGCGAGAGAGAGGCAAAAACAGAGGGAGAGAGAGGCAAAAACAGAGGGAGAGAGAGGCAGAAACAGAGGGAGAGAGAGGCAGAAACAAAGGGAGAGAAAGGCAGAAACAGAGAGAGAGAGAGGCAGAAACAGAGAGAGAGAGAGAGGCAGAAACAGAGAGAGAGAGAGAGAGGCAGAAACAGAGCGAGAGAGAGGCAGAAACAGAGAGAGAGGGAGAGGCAGAAACAGAGGGAGAGAGAGGCAAAAACAGAGGGAGAGAGAGGCAGAAACAGAGGGAGAGAGATGCAAAAACAGAGGGAGAGAGACAGCAACAGAGGGAGAGAGAGACAGCAACAGAGGGAGAGAGAGGCAGAAACAGAGAGAGAGAGAGAGAGGCAGAAACAGAGGGATAAAGAGGCAGAAACAGAGGGAGAGAGAGAGAGAGAGGCAGAGACAGAGAGCGCGAGAGAGAGAGAGAGAGAGGCAGAAACAGAGAGAGAGAGAGAGAGGCAGAAACAGAGAGAGAGAGGCAGAGAGAGAGAGAGAGAGAGAGAGGCAGGAACAGAGAGTGAGAGAGGCAGGAACAGAGAGAGAGAGAGGCAGAAACAGAGAGTGAGAGAGAGGCAGAAACAGAGAGAGAGAGCGAGAGAGAGAGAGAGAGAGAGAGAGAGAGAGAGAGAGAGAGAGAAAGGACCCTGTTAACTGACAGCATGTTTCTCATACTGACTGTTATGGATAACTTTATTTTGTGTGACCATCATACCTCCAGGGAAAGTTGGGGTAATATGGCAGTGTAGAGTTGGAGTTTTTTGGACAAAAGGGTGCCAGTCCTGGTCAAAAGTAGTGCACTATACAGGGAATATGGTGCCATCCCTGGTCAAAAGTAGTGCACTGTAATAGGGAATAGGGTGCCAGTCCTGGTCAAAAGTAGTGCACTATATAGGGAATATGGTGCCATCTCTGGTGAGAGCTGGGATGGGACCACCGTCACCACTGCAGAGAGATGCATGTCTCTGTGTTATTGTAGAGTCGCTGGCGTGAGATCAGGGAGAACGTGCTGGTCGTATCTCTCACCATCCGAAACGTAACAAACCCTCAACGCCTGACCAAAGGCATTGGTGTTATTTGAAATGTTTTGTATCTGATCAGTGTCATTAGGGCACTTTCCTGTCCAAGGTCGTATCGAAGGGTATGGGTGGAAGGATACTCTGGCAAGTGTCCTTGAGCACTGCTAGTTGATTGGGTTGGTTAATGTTGAAGTGTCCTTGAGCACTGCTAGTTGATTGGGTTGGTTAATGTTAGAGTGTCCTTGAGCACTGCTAGTTGATTGGGTTGGTTAATGTTAAAGTGTCCTTGAGCACTGCTAGTTGATTGGGTTGGTTAATGTTAAAGTGTCCTTGAGCACTGCTAGTTGATTGGGTTGGTTAATGTTAGAGTGTCCTTGAGCACTGCTAGTTGATTGGGTTGGTTAATGTTAGAGTTAATGATAAAGTGTCTTGACCTTCCTTGTCTACACCCATTCAGCATCGTTCGCACCCTACTATTGGAGAGGCC
The DNA here is from genome assembly GCF_034236695.1 of Oncorhynchus nerka. Lineage (NCBI taxonomy): Eukaryota > Metazoa > Chordata > Actinopteri > Salmoniformes > Salmonidae > Oncorhynchus > Oncorhynchus nerka. The sequence goes on from NC_088411.1 coordinate 42,444,962, forward strand.
TTCCTTGTCTGCACCCATTCAGCATCGTTCGCACCCTACTATTGGAGAGGCCTTCCTTGTCTACACCCATTCAGCATCGTTCGCACCCTACTATTGGAGAGCCCTTCCTTGTCTACACCCATTCAGCATCGTTCGCACCCTACTATTGGAGAGCCCTTCCTTGTCTACACCCATTCAGCATCGTTCGTACCCTACTATTGGAGAGCCCTTCCTTGTCTACACCCATTCAGCATCGTTCGCACCCTACTATTGGAGGGCCCTTCCTTGTCTACACACATTCAGCATCGTTCGCACCCTTAGCCCTACCCATCTCTTTTAAGGGTTGATCCGAGCGTTCTGTACTAACTAACCAGCTACTTCCAAACATCTGAGAGAGAGCGAGAGAGAGCGAGAGAGAGCGAAAGAGAGAGAGAGAGAGAGAGCGAGAGAGAGAGCGAGAGCGAGAGAGAGCGAGCAGCTCACTGAACATCACCCGCCCTCTCACTCTGTGGTTTCGCTCACACTGGATGCTCTGACCAATAGGTGTCAATTCGATTAATCTACTCAGTGTGCTAACCAGGATTTGTAAGGTACTGGTTGGAATGAAAACAGACAGAGGCCCACAGAGGGGGATTCGGGGAATCTATCAAAAAGCACACCTCTAAATTTTGTACAGTACTATTGCAAATGTTAAAATCAGTCACACTACGAAATGCTTCCAAATCAACCACAATTCATTCATAACACTGTGAATATATAGTTTCACAGACATATTGTTTCATTTTTTTTCTGGTTTGTGCGAAATCGTTAAGAATAATATACAACTAGTCTGCACACCACCACGGTGAATTGGTTTAGTCTTGACTCTTGGTTGACAGTGTTGGGGGGGATTGATGCTCGAGTGCTATTTGTCGTTGTTACTTCTTTTTATATATTTTTGTATATACTTTTATATTTATATATTATATTATATTATACTTTTATATTTATATATTATATTATATTATACTTTTATATTTATATATTATACTTTTATATTTATATATTATATTATATTATACTTTTATATTTATATATTATATTATATTATACTTTTATATTTATATATTATATTATATTATACTTTTATATTTATATATTATATTATATTATACTTTTATATTTATATATTATATTATATTATACTTTTATATTTATATATTATATTATATTATACTTTTATATTTATATATTATATTATATTATACTTTTATATTTATATATTATATTATATTATACTTTTATATTTATATATTATATTATATTATATTTTTATATTTATATCGTTTTAAATGTGATGATTATTTATTTGGGTTGTTCCAAATGTCTGAATAAAAATGTGTATCTTTTTCCTGTTGTTGACGGGGGGGCGTTTTCACCCAGGGAGACAAGCTAGAACTGCCACTGATCACACAAAACATTTTTATAGCACTAATACTCAGAGAGGCTGAAAGCGTGGATGAGCTGCACCCTAATCACCTAACTCACCACACCTGAGCAATCACTTTATTCATACACTCACACAGTTTTATCACGTTGAGCCATCCCAGGACTGTCAGCCCAATGCTAAATCAATTAGCAGGTCATTAAGATAGCTTGTTTCAACATCGAAGACCCAGGGACCAGGAGAGGACAGATTTAACAGGTTTGGTTTGCTTCTAGTCGAGTGCGGCTAGACGAAGTGAATGTCTGTGCTCTCATACTCCCGAAAGACATTCACTTTAAAAACTAGGGAAAAAAAGTGGCAATATTACTGTTGTTTGTCCCTCTTGAGCCGCCGTAGCTACCATATAGCCATGACTGTCGGAATTAATCTAAGATAAATCATTTGTAAGGTTTTTTTGTCAAGGAGGTGTAACTAAGATGTTTGGTGCAGTATTTGTCAAGAGAGGGAAAAAGTGGTTTAAAACTAGTCGTCTCTCGCTGAATGACAAAAAAGACTTGATTTAAAAATCGTGTCCATAATTTCCACTCCCACTAGGAATGGTACTGTTGACCAATCACTGACGAAGAGCCAGATTTGGGCTATCGATCGATTTATTTGTCATAATATACACACATACTGTTTAGACTGGGATGCATGTGACAGGCTAGACAGCATGGTGGGAGGAGAGAGAGAGAGAGAGAGACCATATAAAACAAATGGCCCTAAAACTTTGTTTCACCAGCAAATCTTTTCACATTAGATCATTTTTAAGATCAGATATTTTTCAGAGCTGATCTGATTGGTCAAAAGACCAATTAGTGAAAAATAGATTAGAATTGGGCTGCCTGCCTAAACGCTGCCAAGCAGACTTATAGCTGGTGTTAAGAAACTCTTTAACTTTATCAAAATGACTTTAAGAATAACAAAATAACAACTACATTATTATGGGAATAATATTTATTCTTCCTATTTTATTCTTCCTCTAGTAATTTATATATACATATATATTTATTTTTCATGTTTTGTTTTAACGTTTATTTAACTAGGCAAGTCAGTTAATTAAGAACAAATTCTTATTTACAATGACGGCTTAGGAACAGTGGGTTAACTGCCTGTTCAGGGGCAGAATGACAGATTACAATGACGGCCTAGGAACAGTGGGTTAACTGCCTGTTCAGGGGCAGAACGTCTTTGAAACATTTTGTCTGAGAGGAAAGTGATTCAGTGTGTCATTTCATTTGTTGACAAGATAATATTTTCAGGAACCATGATTCCCCTCTTCAGTAAAGCGAGAGGTGCAAATGTCAATATTTTTTAAACTTTGATTGTTTGAAGTTTCCATCTTGTCTTTAGTTTGATAAAAATCACTGTCCATTGGAAGTATTTTTTCCCTCGTTGGGTTTTTAAACAACCTTGTTTCAAAGAGACGGGGTATTCATACCCCAATTATCCTACGTAAAGATTGTCTCTCTGGTATCTGTGTGTGTGTGTGATGTGTGGGTGCATGCATGTGTGATATATGGGTGCGTCTGTGTGTGTGTGTGTGTGTGTGTGTGTATGTGTGATATATGGGTGCGTCTGTGTGTGTGTGTGTGTGTATGTGCGTGTGTGTGTGCTTGTGTGTGGGCGCATGCATGTGTCATATATGGGTGTATGTGTGTGTGTGTGTGTGTGTGTGTGTGATGTGTGGGTGCATGCATGTGTGATATGTGGGTGCATGGGTGTGTCTGTGGTGTGTGTGTGTCTGTGTGTGTGTGTGTGTGTGTGTGTGTGTGTGTGTGTGTGTGTGTGTGTGTGTGTGTGTGTCTGTGTATGTGTGTGTGTGTCTGTGTGTGTATGTGTGTGTGTGTCTGTGTGTGTATGTGTGTGTGTGTCTGTGTGTTTTTTGAGTGAAACAGTAAGAAGAGTATGCTAATACTATTCATGTGGAGAGAGAATAATCTTCTCTCTGAAGACTTTATAGTTCAATCAGTCCATTGAGATATACACGGCTTTTACTTTATCACTAAAGTGCTGTTTTATCCTCACAAGCTGTTAGGAGCAAAATAGACAGGTCGAGGAGGATAACGCGTTTCCTGTTCCTTTATTTTAGGTTTTTCTTTTTTCAGATCAAGGATACAAAAAAAACAGGACTTTTGCTTTCATGTTTACTTTGACTTTGCTTTCATATTTTGAGTGAAAATTTCGCAAAAACATGTATTATTTAATCCAGAGGTCATGAAAATAAGAATCAAATAGAAGAGCCCGATTCAAGCGTCTGCCAGAGCAATTAAGAACTACTTCATTAGTGAAAATCACTCTATATTGTTTCACAATTTATTGAGATTATGCACAAAAACATGTTTGCTTCTAACCAGTACAAAAACAAACGTAAATAGCAACTTCAACCTGTCACAGACCGAAACCAAGGTCAAAGTCAACGTTTTCCGCCGCGGAACTTTTTTCTGCTACTGTGTGTCGTACATGTAAACAAAAATGATTATTCTTTAGGTGATGGTTCCAGGTGGATCTATACTGACCCAAAGAACCCAAAGAACACAAAGAACCCAAAGAACACAAAGACCCCAAAGAACACAAAGAACCCAAAGAACCCAAAGAACACAAAGAACACAAAGACCCCAAAGAACCCAAAGAACACAAAGAACCCAAAGAACCCAAAGAACCCAAAGAACACAAAGAACCCAAAGAACCCAAAGAACCCTTCGATGGTTCTTCCCTGTTCAAAAGAAAAGGTTTCTTTCCTCTTTTAGTGATAATTCAAATGTGGGGGGGCGGCGGCTCATTTGAATATCTTTGGGGGCGTGGTTTGTGCACAGGTCTTTTTTGTGCAACCGTGAGAGAGAGTGTCAATTCCAGTTGATCTAATCTGTTTTGTCATGGTGTTATAGGACTCTTACTCTATTACCATAACAAGGGAAGGTGGCTTGTGAAAGTCTCACATGTGTAAAGTGAGGCTGACTGGGTGGTGTCTCCTTCGCCTCTATCAGTAGTATGAGGCTGACTGGGTGGTGTCTCCACCTCTTCTATCAGTAGTATGAGGCTGACTGGGTGGTGTGGTGTCTCCACCTCTTCTATCAGTAGTATGAGGCTGACTGGGTGGTGTCTCCTTCTCCTCTATCAGTAGTATGAGGCTGACTGGGTGGTGTCTCCACCTCCACCTCCTCTATCAGTAGTATGTGGCTGACTGGGTGGTGTCTCCTTCTCCTCTATCAGTAGTATGAGGCTGATTGGGTGGTGTCTCTACCTCCACCTCCTCTATCAGTAGTATGAGGCTGACTGG
>NC_088411.1:42454685-42487185 GCF_034236695.1 Oncorhynchus nerka
ATAGAACGACTGGAGGAACAGATGGTAGAACGACTGGAGGAACAGATGGCAGAACGACTGGAGGAACAGAACGACTGGAGGAACAGATGGCAGAACGACTGGAGGAACAGATGGACAGAACGACTGGAGGAACAGATGACAGAACGACTGGAGGAACAGATGACAGAACGACTGGAGGAACAGATGACAGAACGACTGGAGGAACAGATGAACGACTGGAGGAACAGATGACAGAACGACTGGAGGAACAGATGACAGAACGACTGGAGGAACAGATGGCAGAACGACTGGAGGAACAGATGACAGAACGACTGGAGGAACAGATGATAGAACGACTGGAGGAACAGATGTCCGACTGGAGGAACAGATGGTAGAACGACTGCAGGAACAGATGGTAGAACGACTGGAGGAACAGATGGCAGAACGACTGGAGGAACAGATGGACAGAACGACTGGAGGAACAGATGACAGAACGACTGGAGGAACAGATGGCAGAACGACTGGAGGAACAGATGGTAGAACGACTGGAGGAACAGATGGCAGATGACAGAACGACTGGAGGAACAGATGACAGACGACTGGAGGAACGACTGGAGGAAAAGAACAGAACAGAGAACGACTGGAGGAACAGATGGCAGAACGACTGGAGGAACAGATGACAGAACGACTGGAGGAACAGATGACAGAACGACTGGAGGAACAGATGACAGAACGACTGGAGGAACAGATGACAAAAGGAACGACTGGAGGAACAGATGAACGACTGGAGGAACAGATGACAGAACGACTGGAGGAACAGATGACAGAACGACTGGAGGAACAGATGACAGAACGACTGGAGGAACAGATGACAGAACGACTGGAGGAACAGATGACAGAACGACTGGAGGAACAGATGACAGAACGACTGGAGGAACAGATGACAGAACGACTGGAGGAACAGATGGCAGAACGACTGGAGGAACAGATGACAGAACGACTGGAGGAACAGATGACAGAACGACTGGAGGAACAGATGACAGATGATCATAATCTTGATGTGATTGGCCTGACTGAAACATGGCTTAAGCCTGATGAATTTACTGTGTTAAATGAGGCCTCACCTCCTGGCTACACTAGTGAGCATATCCCCCGTGCATCCCGCAAAGGCGGAGGTGTTGCTAACATTTACGATAGCAAATTTCAATTTACAAAAAAAAAAAAAAATGACGTTTTCGTCTTTTGAGCTTCTAGTCATGAAATCTATGCAGCCTACTCAATCACTTTTTATAGCTACTGTTTACAGGCCTCCTGGGCCATATACAGCGTTTCTCACTGAGTTCCCTGAATTCCTATCGGATCTTGTAGTCATTGCAGATAATATTCTAATCTTTGGTGACTTTAATATTCACATGGAAAAGTCCACAGACCCACTCCAAAAGGCTTTCGGAGCCATCATCGACTCAGTGGGTTTTGTCCAACATGTCTCTGGACCCACTCACTGTCACAGTCATACGCTGGACCTAGTTTTGTCCCATGGAATAAATGTTGTGGATCTTAATGTTTTTCCTCATAATCCTGGACTATCGGACCACCATTTTATTACGTTTGCAATTGCAACAAATAATCTGCTCAGACCCCAACCAAGGAACATCAAAAGTCGTGCTATAAATTCACAGACAACACAAAGATTCCTTGATGCCCTTCCAGACTCCCTCTGCCTACCCAAGGACGCCAGAGGACAAAAATCCGTTAACCACCTAACTGAGTATCTCAATTTAACCTTGCGCAATACCCTAGATGCAGTTGCACCCCTAAAAACTAAAAAATGTCTCATAAGAAACTAGCTCCCTGGTACACAGAAAATACCCGAGCTCTGAAGCAAGCTTCCAGAAAATTGGAACGGAAATGGCGCCACACCAAACTGGAAGTCTTCCGACTAGCTTGGAAGGACGGTAGCGTGCAGTACCGAAGAGCCCTTACTGCTGCTCGATCATCCTATTTTTCTAACTTAATTGAGGAAAATAAGAACAATCCGAAATTCCTTTTTGATACTGTCGCAAAGCTAACTAAAAAGCAGCATTCCCCAAGAGAGGATTACTTTCACTTTAGCAGTGATAAATTCATGAACTTCTTTGAGGAAAAGATTATGATTATTAGAAAGCAAATTACGGACTCCTCTTTAAACCTGCGTATTCCTCCAAACCTCAGTTGTCCTGAGTCTGCACAACTCTGCCAGGACCTAGGATCAAGAGAGACGCTCAAGTCTTTTAGTACTATATCTCTTGACACAATGATGAAAATAATCATGGCCTCTAAACCTTCAAGCTGCATACTGGACCCTATTCCAACTAAACTACTGAAAGAGCTGCTTCCTGTGCTTGGCCCTCCTATGTTGAACATAATAAACGGCTCTCTATCCACTGGATGTGTACCAAACTCACTAAAAGTGGCAGTAATAAAGCCTCTCTTGAAAAAGCCAAACCTTGACCCAGAAAATATAAAAAACTATCGGCCTATATCGAATCTTCCATTCCTCTCAAAAATTTTAGAGAAGGCTGTTGCGCAGCAACTCACTGCCTTCCTGAAGACAAACAATGTATACGAAATGCTTCAGTCTGGTTTTAGACCCCATCATAGCACTGAGACGGCACTTGTGAAGGTGGTAAATGACATTTTAATGGCAACGGACCGAGGCTCTGCATCTGTCCTCGTGCTCCTAGACCTTAGTGCTGCTTTTGATACCATCGATCACCACATTCTTTTGGAGAGATTGGAAACCCAAATTGGTCTACACGGACATGTTCTGGCCTGGTTTAGATCTTATCTGTCGGAAAGATATCAGTTTGTCTCTGTGAATGGTTTGTCCTCTGACAAATCAACTGTAAATTTCGGTGTTCCTCAAGGTTCTGTTTTAGGACCACTATTGTTTTCACTATATATTTTACCTCTTGGGGATGTTATTCGAAAACATAATGTAAACTTTCACTGCTATGCGGATGACACACAGCTGTACATTTCAATGAAACATGGTGAAGCCCCAAAATTGCCCTCGCTAGAAGCATGTGTTTCAGACATAAGGAAGTGGATGGCTGCAAACTTTCTACTATTAAACTCGGACAAAACAGAGATGCTTGTTCTAGGTCCCAAGAAACAAAGAGATCTTCTGTTGAATCTGACAATTAATCTTAATGGTTGTACAGTCGTCTCAAATAAAACTGTGAAGGACCTCGGCGTTACTCTGGACCCTGATCTCTCTTTTGAAGAACATATCAAGACCATTTCGAGGACAGCTTTTTCCATCTACGTAACATTGCAAAAATCAGAAACTTTCTGTCCAAAAATGATGCAGAAAAATTAATCCATGCTTTTGTCACTTCTAGGTTAGACTACTGCAATGCTCTATTTTCCGGCTACCGGATAAAGCACTAAATAAACTTCAGTTAGTGCTGAATACGGCTGCTAGAATCCAGACTAGAACCAAAAAATTTGATCATATTACTCCAGTGCTAGCCTCTCTACACTGGCTTCCTGTCAAAGCAAGGGCTGATTTCAAGGTTTTACTGCTAACCTACAAAGCATTACATGGGCTTGCTCCTACCTATCTCTCTGATTTGGTCCTGCCGTACATACCTACACGTACGCTACGGTCACAAGACGCAGGCCTCCTAATTGTCCCTAGAATTTCTAAGCAAACAGCTGGAGGCAGGGCTTTCTCCTATAGAGCTCCATTTTTATGGAACGGTCTGCCTACCCATGTCAGAGACGCAAACTCGGTCTCAACCTTTAAGTCTTTACTGAAGACTCATCTCTTCAGTGGGTCATATGATTGAGTGTAGTCTGGCCCAGGAGTGGGAAGGTGAACGGAAAGGCTCTGGAGCAACGAACCGCCCTTGCTGTCTCTGCCTGGCCGATTCCCCTCTTTCCACTGGGATTCTCTGCCTCTACCCTGTTACGGGGCTGAGTCACTGGCTTACTGGGGCTCTCTCATGCCGTCCCTGGGGGGGTGCGTCACCTGGGTGGGTTGATTCACTGTTGTGGTCGGCCTGTCTGGGTTGGCGCCCCCCTTGGGTTGAGCTGTGGCGGAGATCTTTGTGGGCTATACTCGGCCTTGTCTCAGGATGGTAAGTTGGTGGTTGAAGATATCCCTCTAGTGGTGTGGGGGCTGTGCTTTGGCAAAGTGGGTGGGGTTATATCCTTCCTGTTTGGCCCTGTCCGGGGTGTCCTCGGATGGGGCCACAGTGTCTCCTGACCCCTCCTGTCTCAGCCTCCAGTATTTATGCTGCATTAGTTTATGTGTCGGGGGGCTAGGGTCAGTTTGTTATATCTGGAGTACTTCTCCTGTCCTATTCGGTGTCCTGTGTGAATCTAAGTGTGCGTTCTCTAATTCTCTCCTTCTCTCTTTCTTTCTCTCTCTCGGAGGACCTGAGCCCTAGGACCATGCCCCAGGACTACCTGACATGATGACTCCTTGCTGTCCCCAGTCCACCTGGCCATGCTGCTGCTCCAGTTTCAACTGGCCTGGGCCCTAGGACCATGTCCCAGGACTACCTGACATGATGACTCCTTGCTGTCCCCAGTCCACCTGGCCATGCTGCTGCTCCAGTTTCAACTGTTCTGCCTTACTATTATTCAACCATGCTGGTCATTTATGAACATTTGAACATCTTGGCCATGTTCTGTTATAATCTCCACCCGGCACAGCCAGAAGAGGACTGGCCACCCCACATATGCTCTCTCTAATTCTCTCTTTCTTTCTCTCTCTCGGAGGACCTGAGCCCTAGGACCGTGCCCCAGGACTACCTGACATGATGACTCCTTGCTGTCCCCAGTCCACCTGACTGTGCTGCTGCTCCAGTTTCAACTGTTCTGCCTTATTATTATTCGACCATGCTGGTCATTTATGAACATTTGAACATCTTGGTCATGTTCTGTTATAATCTCTACCCGGCACAGCCAGAAGAGGACTGGCCACCCCACATAGCCTGGTTCCTCTCTAGGTTTCTTCCTAGGTTTTGGCCTTTCTAGGGAGTTTTTCCTAGCCACCGTGCTTTTACACCTGCATTGTTTGCTGTTTGGGGTTTTAGGCTGGGTTTCTGTACAGCACTTTGAGATATCAGCTGATGTACGAAGGGCTATATAAATAAATTTGATTTGATTTGATTTGATGACAGAACGACTGGAGGAACAGATGGTAGAACGACTGGAGGAACAGATGAACGACTGGAGGAACAGATGGTAGAACGACTGGAGGAACAGATGGTAGAACGACTGGAGGAACAGATGGTAGAACGACTGGAGGAACAGATGGTAGAACGACTGGAGGAACAGATGGTAGAACGACTGGAGGAACAGATGACAGAACGACTGGAGGAACAAATGACAGAACGACTGGAGGAACAGATGGCAGAACGACTGGAGGAACAGATGACAGAACGACTGGAGGAACAGATGACAGAACGACTGGAGGAACAGATGACAGAACGACTGGAGGAACAGATGGTAGAACGACTGGAGGAACAGATGGCAGAACGACTGGAGGAACAGATGACAGAACGACTGGAGGAACAGATGACAGATCGACTGGAGGAACAGATGACAGAACGACTGGAGGAACAGATGGCAGAACGACTGGAGGAACAGATGACAGAACGACTGGAGGAACAGATGGTAGAACGACTGGAGGAACAGATGGTAGAACGACTGGAGGAACAGATGGCAGAACGACTGGAGGAACAGATGGTAGAACGACTGGAGGAACAGATGGCAGAACGACTGGAGGAACAGATGGTAGAACGACTGGAGGAACAGATGACAGAACGACTGGAGGAACAGATGACAGAACGACTGGAGGAACAGATGACAGAACGACTGGAGGAACAGATGAACGACTGGAGGAACAGATGACAGAACGACTGGAGGAACAGATGACAGAACGACTGGAGGAACAGATGGCAGAACGACTGGAGGAACAGATGACAGAACGACTGGAGGAACAGATGATAGAACGACTGGAGGAACAGATGTCCGACTGGAGGAACAGATGGTAGAACGACTGGAGGAACAGATGGTAGAACGACTGGAGGAACAGATGGCAGAACGACTGGAGGAACAGATGACAGAACGACTGGAGGAACAGATGACAGAACGACTGGAGGAACAGATGACAGAACGACTGGAGGAACAGATGGTAGAACGACTGGAGGAACAGATGGCAGAACGACTGGAGGAACAGATGACAGAACGACTGGAGGAAAAGATGACAGAACGACTGGAGGAACAGATGGCAGAACGACTGGAGGAACAGATGACAGAACGACTGGAGGAACAGATGACAGAACGACTGGAGGAACAGATGACAAAACGACTGGAGGAACAGATGAACGACTGGAGGAACAGATGAACGACTGGAGGAACAGATGGTAGAACGACTGGAGGAACAGATGGTAGAACGACTGGAGGAACAGATGGTAGAACGACTGGAGGAACAGATGGTAGAACGACTGGAGGAACAGATGACAGAACGACTGGAGGAACAGATGACAGAACGACTGGAGGAACAGATGACAGAACGACTGGAGGAACAGATGACAGAACGACTGGAGGAACAGATGACCGAACGACTGGAGGAACAGATGACAGAACGACTGGAGGAACAGATGGCAGAACGACTGTAGGAACAGATGACAGAACGACTGGAGGAACAGATGACAGAACGACTGGAGGAACAGATGGCAGAACGACTGGAGGAACAGATGACAGAACGACTGGAGGAACAGATGACAGAACGACTGGAGGAACAGATGACAGAACGACTGGAGGAACAGATGGTAGAACGACTGGAGGAACAGATGAACGACTGGAGGAACAGATGACAGAACGACTGGAGGAACAGATGACAGAACGACTGGAGGAACAGATGGCAGAACGACTGGAGGAACAGATGACAGAACGACTGGAGGAACAGATGACAGAACGACTGGAGGAACAGATGACAGAACGACTGGAGGAACAGATGGTAGAACGACTGGAGGAACAGATGGCAGAACGACTGGAGGAACAGATGACAGAACGACTGGAGGAACAGATGACAGAACGACTGGAGGAACAGATGACAGAATGACTGGAGGAACAGATGGCAGAACGACTGGAGGAACAGATGACAGAACGACTGGAGGAACAGATGGTAGAACGACTGGAGGAACAGATGGTAGAACGACTGGAGGAACAGATGGCAGAACGACTGGAGGAACAGATGGTAGAACGACTGGAGGAACAGATGGCAGAACGACTGGAGGAACAGATGTTAGAACGACTGGAGGAACAGATGACAGAACGACTGGAGGAACAGATGATAGAACGACTGGAGGAACAGATGTCCGACTGGAGGAACAGATGGTAGAACGACTGGAGGAACAGATGGTAGAACGACTGGAGGAACAGATGACAGAACGACTGTAGGAACAGATGGCAGAACGACTGGAGGAACAGATGACAGAACGACTGGAGGAACAGATGACAGAACGACTGGAGGAATAGATGACAGAACGACTGGAGGAAAAGATGACAGAACGACTGGAGGAACAGATGGCAGAACGACTGGAGGAACAGATGACAGAACGACTGGAGGAACAGATGACAGAACGACTGGAGGAACAGATGACAAAACGACTGGAGGAACAGATGAAGACTGAACAGATGAACGACTGGAGGAACAGATGGTAGAACGACTGGAGGAACAGATGGTAGAACGACTGGAGGAACAGATGGTAGAACGACTGGAGGAACAGATGGTAGAACGACTGGAGGAACAGATGGTAGAACGACTAGAGGAACAGATGAACGACTGGAGGAACAGATGACAGAACGACTGGAGGAACAGATGACAGAACGACTGGAGGAACAGATGGCAGAACGACTGGAGGAACAGATGACAGAACGACTGGAGGAACAGATGACAGAACGACTGGAGGAACAGATGTCCGATTGGAGGAACAGATGGTAGAACGACTGGAGGAACAGATGGTAGAACGACTGGAGGAACAGATGGCAGAACGACTGGAGGAACAGATGACAGAACGACTGGAGGAACAGATGACAGAACGACTGGAGGAACAGATGACAGAACGACTGGAGGAACAGATGGTAGAACGACTGGAGGAACAGATGGCAGAACGACTGGAGGAACAGATGACAGAACGACTGGAGGAAAAGATGACAGAACGACTGGAGGAACAGATGGCAGAACGACTGGAGGAACAGATGACAGAACGACTGGAGGAACAGATGGTAGAACGACTGGAGGAACAGATGGTAGAGCGACTGGAGGAACAGATGGTAGAACGACTGGAGGAACAGATGACAGAACAACTGGAGGAACAGATGACAGAACGACTGGAGGAACAGATGACAGAACGACTGGAGGAACAGATGACAGAACGACTGGAGGAACAGATGTAGAACGACTGGAGGAACAGATGACAGAACGACTGGAGGAACAGATGGCAGAACGACTGTAGGAACAGATGACAGAACGACTGGAGGAACAGATGACAGAACGACTGGAGGAACAGATGGCAGAACGACTGGAGGAACAGATGACAGAACGACTGGAGGAACAGATGACAGAACGACTGGAGGAACAGATGACAGAACGACTGGAGGAACAGATGGTAGAACGACTGGAGGAACAGATGAACGACTGGAGGAACAGATGACAGAACGACTGGAGGAACAGATGACAGAACGACTGGAGGAACAGATGGCAGAACGACTGGAGGAACAGATGACAGAACGACTGGAGGAACAGATGACAGAACGACTGGAGGAACAGATGACAGAACGACTGGAGGAACAGATGGTAGAACGACTGGAGGAACAGATGGCAGAACGACTGGAGGAACAGATGACAGAACGACTGGAGGAACAGATGACAGAACGACTGGAGGAACAGATGACAGAATGACTGGAGGAACAGATGGCAGAACGACTGGAGGAACAGATGACAGAACGACTGGAGGAACAGATGGTAGAACGACTGGAGGAACAGATGGTAGAACGACTGGAGGAACAGATGGCAGAACGACTGGAGGAACAGATGGTAGAACGACTGGAGGAACAGATGGCAGAACGACTGGAGGAACAGATGTTAGAACGACTGGAGGAACAGATGACAGAACGACTGGAGGAACAGATGATAGAACGACTGGAGGAACAGATGACTGGAGGAACAGATGGTAGAACGACTGGAGGAACAGATGGTAGAACGACTGGAGGAACAGATGACAGAACGACTGTAGGAACAGATGGCAGAACGACTGGAGGAACAGATGACAGAACGACTGGAGGAACAGATGACAGAACGACTGGAGGAATAGATGACAGAACGACTGGAGGAAAAGATGACAGAACGACTGGAGGAACAGATGGCAGAACGACTGGAGGAACAGATGACAGAACGACTGGAGGAACAGATGACAGAACGACTGGAGGAACAGATGACAAAACGACTGGAGGAACAGATGAACGACTGGAGGAACAGATGAACGACTGGAGGAACAGATGGTAGAACGACTGGAGGAACAGATGGTAGAACGACTGGAGGAACAGATGGTAGAACGACTGGAGGAACAGATGGTAGAACGACTGGAGGAACAGATGGTAGAACGACTGGAGGAACAGATGACAGAACGACTGGAGGAACAGATGACAGAACGACTGGAGGAACAGATGACAGAACGACTGGAGGAACAGATGACAGAACGACTGGAGGAACAGATGTCCGACTGGAGGAACAGATGGTAGAACGACTGGAGGAACAGATGGTAGAACGACTGGAGGAACAGATGACAGAACGACTGGAGGAACAGATGGCAGAACGACTGGAGGAACAGATGACAGAACGACTGGAGGAACAGATGACAGAACGACTGGAGGAACAGATGACAGAACGACTGGAGGAACAGATGACAGAACGACTGGAGGAACAGATGACAGAACGACTGGAGGAACAGATGACAGAACGACTGGAGGAACAGATGACAGAACGACTGGAGGAACAGATGACAAAACGACTGGAGGAACGACTGGAGGAACAGATGGAGAACGACTGGAGGAACAGATGGTAGAACGACTGGAGGAACAGATGGTAGAACGACTGGAGGAACAGATGGTAGAACGACTGGAGGAACAGATGGTAGAACGACTGGAGGAACAGATGGTAGAACGACTGGAGGAACAGATGACAGAACGACTGGAGGAACAGATGACAGAACGACTGGAGGAACAGATGACAGAACGACTGGAGGAACAGATGACAGAACGACTGGAGGAACAGATGACAGAACGACTGGAGGAACAGATGGCAGAACGACTGGAGGAACAGATGACAGAACGACTGGAGGAACAGATGACAGAACGACTGGAGGAACAGATGACAGACGACTGGAGGAACAGAGGAACTGGAGGAACAGATGACAGAACGACTGGAGGAACAAATGACAGAACGACTGGAGGAACAGATGACAGAACGACTGGAGGAACAGATGACAGAACGACTGGAGGAACAGATGATAGAACGACTGGAGGAACAGATGACAGAACGACTGGAGGAACAGATGTCCGACTGGAGTCTGACGCTGCTGGGTTGTGTGCCACTGACTGTGTAACAGTATCCTGTCCTCTCTGTGTGTGTGTGTGTGTGTGTGTGTGTGTGTGTGTGTGTGTGTGTGATTCTATTTCCATTGCGATGTCCTTCCTCTTTGATGGAAAAGTGGCCAACACAGTGAAATGCAAGGTTTTTCTATAAAATGTTTCCGCTGCGATCTAAAGGTTTCTGTCTGCAAGGCACACACACACACACACACACACACACACACACACACAGCGCTCGGGGCTCTGTTAGATATAAGGGTCTGGTTTGTATGACCACTGGCAGGCTGCTTATTTTACCACAATAGATCTTCTAAAGCCACAGAGATGCTTTTCGATGGGGATGTCACGCCATGGCTAGGAGGCTTTGTGAGTATAGTTGGACCACAGTGTGCTGGTCCAATGGCACACTAATCCATCCATAGTTCACTACTTTTGACCAAAGACTTGATCTAAAATAGTGTACTTTCTAGGGAATAGGCTGCCATTTTCCAATTTCGAAATTGGATTCAAAACTGGCCACTAGGGGCAACAGTGAGATCTACTTGAATCATGTAGGCTTGGGTTGGTATTTGTTCATTTTATGGATCCCCATTAGTTCCTGCAAGGCAACAGCTACTCTTCCTGGGGTTTATCATGGAACCCCATTAGTTCCTGCCAAGGCAGTAGCTACTCTTCCTGGGGTTTATTATGGATCATCATTAGTTCTTGACAAGGCAGCAGCTTCTCTTCCTAGGGTCCAGAAAAATTAAGGTAGCTTTACAATTTATTTAACATTACATTTCACAACATATTTCACAACACATTAATTAAGTGTGTTCCCTCAGGCCGCTACTCTACTACCACATATGCCATACAACTCTCCTTCCGTGACATCCAATTGCTCTTAAATACAAGTAAAACTAAATGCATGCTCTTCAACCGATCGTTGCCTGCACCTGCCCGCCCATCCAACGTCACCACTCTGGACGGTTCTGACTTAGAATATGTGGACAACTACAAGTACCTAGGTGTCTGGTTAGACTGTAAACTCTCCTTCCAGACTCACATCAAACATCTCCAATCCAAAGTTAAATCTAGAATTGGCTTCCTATTTCGCAACATGCTGCCAAACATACCCTTGTAAAACTGACCATCCTACCGATCCTCGACTTCGGCGATGTCATTTACAAAATAGCCTCCAATACCCTACTCAATAAATTGGATGCAGTCTATCGAAGTGCCATTTCATCACCAAAGCCCCATATACTACCCACCACTGCGACCTGTACGCTCTCGTTGATTGTCCATCGCTTCATACTCGTCGCTAAACCCACTGGCTCCAGGTCATCTACAAGACCCTGCTAGGTAAAGTCCCCCCTTATCTCAGCTCGCTGGTCACCATAGCAGCACCCACCTGTAGCACGCGCTCCAGCAGGTATATCTCTCTGGTCACCCTCAAAACCAATTCTTCCTTTGGCCGCCTCTCCTTCCAGTTCTCCAGTTCTCTGCTGCTGGAAACACTTATGTCCCTCACTTGCTTTAAGCACCAGCTGTCAGAGCAGTTAACAGATTACTACACCTGTACATAGCCCATCTATAATTTTGCCCAAACAACTACCTCTCCCCCTACTGTATTTATTTATTTTGCTCCTTTGCACCCCATTATTTCTATCTCTAACTTCCACATTCTTCCACTGCAAATTTACCATTCCAGTGTTTTACTTGCTATATTGTATTTACTTTGCCACCGTGGCCTTTTTTTGCCTTTACCTCCCTTATCTCACCTCATTTGCTCACATCGTATATAGACTTATTTCCTACTGTATTATTGACTGTATGTTTGTTTTACTCCATGTGTAACTCTGTGTCGTTGTATCTGTCGAACTGCTTTGCTTTATCTTGGCCAGGTCGCAGTTGTAAATGAGAACTGCTTTGCTTTATCTTGGCCAGGTCGCAGTTGTAAATGAGAACTGCTTTGCTTTATCTTGGCCAGGTCGCAATTGTAAAGGAGAACTTGTTCTCAACTTGCCTACCTGGTTAAATAAAGTTTAAATGAAATACAAATATCTATAGTGTGTATAGTGTGTATGTTTTTATCTGTGTGTATGCAAATCAAAATTAAATCAAAGATTAAAATACACTTTATGTAACAGCATGGACTGTGAAGAGACATGCATAGCCTGGTTCCTCTCTATGTTTCTTCCTAGGTTTTGGGCCTTTTTAGGGAGTTTTTCCTAGCCACCGTGCTTCAACACCTGCATTGCTTGCTGTTTGGGGTTTTAGGCTGGGTTTCTGTACAGCAATTTGAGATATCAGCTGATGTACGAAGGGCTATATAAATACATTTGATTTGATTTAATTTTGATTTGCATACACACACAGATAAAAACATACACACTATCGATCAATCCCATGAATCCGGGTGCATGCCCTACACCATAAACTGCTGTCTATGAACCACTGCCCTACAGCATAAACTGCTGTCTACGAACCAATGCCCTACACCATAAACTGCTGTCTACGAACCACTGCCCTACACCATAAACTGCTGTCTACGAACCACTGCCCTACACCATAAACTGCTGTCTATGAACCACTGCCCTACAGCATAAACTGCTGTCTACGAACCACTGCCCTACACCATAAACTGCTGTCTACGAACCACTGCCCTACACCATAAACTGCTGTCTATGAACCACTGCCCTACAGCATAAACTGCTGTCTACGAACCACTGCCCTACACCATAAACTGCTGTCTATGAACCACTGCCCTACACCATAAACTGCTGTCTATGAACCACTGCCCTACACCATAAACTGCTGTCTACGAACCACTGCCCTACACCATAAACTGCTGTCTATGAACCACTGCCCTACACCATAAACTGTCTACGAACCACTGCCCTACAATAAACTGCTGTCTATGAACCACTGCCCTACACCATAAACTGCTGTCTATGAACCACTGCCTGTCTATGAACCACACCATAAACTGCTGTCTATGAACCACTGCCCTACACCATAAACTGCTGTCTATGAACCACTGCCCTACACCATAAACTGCTGTCTATGAACCACTGCCCTACACCATAAACTGCTGTCTATGAACCACTGCCCTACACCATAAACTGCTGTCTATACTGCCCTACCACCATAAACTGCTGTCTATGAACCACTGCCCTACACCATAAACTGCTCTATGAACCACTGCCCTACAGCATAAATAAACTGCCCTACACCATAAACTGCTGTCTATGAACCACTGCCCTACACCATAAACTGCTGTCTATGAACCACTGCCCTACACCATAAACTGCTGTCTATGAACCACTGCCCTACACCATAAACTGCTGTCTATGAACCACTGCCCTACACCATAAACTGCTTTCTATGAACCACTACACCATAAACCTGTCTACACCATAAACTGCTGTCTATGAACCACTGCCCTACACCATAAACTGCTGTCTATGAACCACTGCCCTACACCATAAACTGCTGTCTATGAACCACTGCCCTACACCATAAACTGCTGTCTACGAACCACTGCCCTACACCATAAACTGCTGTCTACTGAACCACTGCATAAACTGCTGTCTACACCATAAACTGCTGTCTACGAACCACTAAACCCTATGAACCAGCATAAACTGCTGTCTATGAACCACTGCCCTACACCATAAACTGTCTATGTAACCACTGCCCTACACCATAAACTGCTGAACCACTGCCCTACACCATAAAACTGAACCACTGCCCTACACCATAAACTGCTGTCTACGAACCACTGCCCTACACCATAAACTGCTTTCTATGAACCACTGCCCTACACCATAAACTGCTGTCTACGAACCACTGCCCTACACCATAAACTGCTGTCTATGAACCACTGCCCTACACCATAAACTCTACGTAACCACTGTCTACACCATAAACTGCTGTCTATGAACCACTGCCCTACACCATAAACTGCTGTCTACGAACCACTGCCCTACACCATAAACTGCTGTCTATGAACCACTGCCCTACACCATAAACTGCTGTCTATGAACCACTGCCCTACACCATAAACTGCTGTCTATGAACCACTGCCCTACACCATAAACTGCTGTCTATGAACCACTGCCCTACACCATAAACTGCTTTCTATGAACCACTGCCCTACAGCATAAACTGCTGTCTATGAACCACTGCCCTACACCATAAACTGCTGTCTATGAACCACTGCCCTACACCATAAACTGCTGTCTATGAACCACTGCCCTACACCATAAACTGCTTTCTATGAACCACTGCCCTACAGCATAAACTGCTGTCTACGAACCACTGCCCTACACCATAAACTGCTGTCCTAACCACTGCCCTACAGCATAAACTGCTGTCTAAACCTGCTGCATAAACTGCTGTCTACGAACCACTGCCCTACAGCATAAACTGCTGTCTACGAACCACTGCCCTACAGCATAAACTGCTGTCTACGAACCACTGCCCTACAGCATAAACTGCTGTCTACGAACCACTGCCCTACACCATAAACTGCTGTCTATGAACCACTGCCCTACACCATAAACTGCTGTCTACGAACCACTAAACAGCATAAACTGCTGTCCGAACCACAGCATAAACTGTCTGAACCACTGCCCTACAGTATAAACTGCTGTCTACGAACCACTGCCCTACACCATAAACTGCTGTCAGAACCATACAGCATAAACTGCTGTGAACCACTGCCCTACAGCATAAACTGCTGTCTACGAACCACTGCCCTACAGCATAAACTGCTGTCTACGAACCACTGCCCTACAGCATAAACTGCTGTCTACGAACCACTGCCCTACAGCATAAACTGCTGTCTACGAACCACTGCCCTACAGCATAAACTGCTGTCTACGAACCACTGCCCTACAGCATAAACTGCTGTCTACGAACCAATGCCCTACAGCATAAACTGCTGTCTACGAACCACTGCCCTACACCATAAACTGCTGTCTATGAACCACTGCCCTACACCATAAACTGCTGTCTACGAACCACTGCCCTACACCATAAACTGCTGTCTATGAACCACTGCCCTACAGCATAAACTGCTGTCTACGAACCAATGCCCTACACCATAAACTGCTGTCTACGAACCACTGCCCTACACCATAAACTGCTGTCTACGAACCACTGCCCTACAGCATAAACTGCTGTCTACGAACCAATGCCCTACACCATAAACTGCTGTCTACGAACCACTGCCCTACACCATAAACTGCTGTCTACGAACCACTGCCCTACAGCATAAACTGCCTACGAACCAATGCCCTACACCATAAACTGCTGTCTACGAACCACTGCCCTACACCATAAACTGCTGTCTACGAACCACTGCCCTACAGCATAAACTGCTGTCTACGAACCACTGCCCTACAGCATAAACTGCTGTCTACAAACTGAATTCTGCCCCTTTCCTCTTAGCATATCTCAACTTACATTAGAGCTCACCCACACGCACTCACATGAACACACACACACACATGCACACCCCACCCCAAATATACACACACACACTTTCCCACCCAGTCTACTTCACCCCTACCCAGGCTATGCTAATGCCCCTCGTTGTTAACCCATCAGCCAGCAGGATCTATAGGGGCCTGGAGCCCAGGGTGGGATTTACCAGGCTATGCTAATGCCCCTCGTTGTTAACCCATCAGCCAGCAGGATCTATAGGGGCCTGGAGCCCAGGGTGGGATTTACCAGGCTATGCTAATGCCCCTCGTTGTTTACCCATCAGCCAGCAGAATCTATAGGGGCCTGGAGCCCAGGGTGGGATTTACCAGGCTATGCTAATGCCCCTCGTTGTTAACCCATCAGCCAGCAGGATCTATAGGGGCCTGGAGCCCAGGGTGGGATTTACCAGGCTATGCTAATGCCCCTCGTTGTTAACCCATCAGCCAGCAGGATCTATAGGGGCCTGGAGCCCAGGGTGGATTTACCAGGCTATGCTAATGCCCTCGTTGTTAACCCATCAGCCAGCAGGATCTATAGGGGCCTGGAGCCCAGGGTGGGATTTACCAGGCTATGCTAATGCCCCTCGTTGTTAACCCATCAGCCAGCAGGATCTATAGGGGCCTGGAGCCCAGGGTGGGATTTACCAGGCTATGCTAATGCCCCTCGTTGTTAACCCATCAGCCAGCAGGATCTATAGGGGCCTGGAGCCCAGGGTGGGATTTACCAGGCAATGCTAATGCCCCTCGTTGTTAACCCATCAGCCAGCAGGATTTATAGGGGCCTGGAGCCCAGGGTGGGATTTACCAGGCTATGCTAATGCCCCTCGTTGTTAACCCATCAGGCAGCAGGATCTATAGGGGCCTGGAGCCCAGGGTGGGATTTACCAGGCTATGCTAATGCCCCTCGTTGTTAACCCATCAGGCAGCAACTATTTACACAAGTATATGATGAAGTTTCTTAAAAAATACATTGTTTCATAGCTTCTATCCAACAGGTTATTATTCCATGGAGAAAACTCTAAGGAAATCTGAAATGAAAGAATTTCCGCATTTTACTATGTAGACATGAGCTACGATCAATCCTGATTGATCCACTCATGGTGAGGATACAAATGAATAAAACATAAATGTACATGATTAAAACAGGCAGGAGCTCTCAGAGTCAGAGAACACAATCAAAACAGCTTCTCAAATTCGTTGCTTACAGACACTAACCGATAAAACACACTCTTAAGCTTCGCAAGGCTGGATGTTGATGCATTCCCCTAGTACACCCTACATTCCCCTGGTACACCCTACATGTCCCCTGGTACACCTTACATTCCCCTGGTACACCTTACATTCCCCTGGTACACCTTACATTCCCCTGGCACACCTTACATTCCCCTGGTACACCTTACATTCCCCTGGTACACCTTACATTCCCCTGGTACACCTTACATTCCCCTAGTACACCTGACATTCCCCTGGTACACCTTACATTCCCCTGGTACACCTTACATTCCCCTGGTACACCTTACATTCCCCCGGTACACCATACATTCCCCTGGTACACCTTACATTCCCCTGGTACACCTTATATTCCCCTAGAACACCTAACATTCCCCCTGGTACACCTTACATTCCCCTGGCACACCTTACATTCCCCTGGTACACCTTACATTCCCCTAGAACACCTTACATTCCCCTGGTACACCTTACATTCCCCTGGTACACCTTACATTCCCCTGGCACACCTTACATTCCCCTGGTACACCTTACATTCCCCTAGAACACCTTACATTCCCCCGGTACACCATACATTCCCCTGGTACACCTTACATTCCCCTGGTACACCTTATATTCCCCTAGAACACCTAACATTCCCCCTGGTACACCTTACATTCCCCTGGCACACCTTACATTCCCCTGGTACACCTTACATTCCCCTAGAACACCTTACATTCCCCTGGTACACCTTACATTCCCCTGGTACACCTTACATTCCCCCTGGCACACCTTACATTCCCCTGGTACACCTTACATTCCCCTGGTACACCTTACATTCCCCTGGTACACCTTACATTCCCCTAGTACACCTGACATTCCCCTGGTACACCTTACATTCCCCTGGTACACCTTACATTCCCCTGGTACACCTTACATTCCCCACATTCCCCTGGTACACCTTACATTCCCCTGGTACACCTTATATTCCCCTAGAACACCTAACATTCCCCCTGGTACACCTTACATTCCCCTGGCACACCTTACATTCCCCTGGTACACCTTACATTCCCCTGGTACACCTTACATTCCCCTGGTACACCTTACATTCCCCTAGAACACCTTACATTCCCCTGGTACACCTTACATTCCCCTGGTACACCTTACATTCCCCTGGTACACCTTACATTCCCCTGGTACACCTTACATTCCCCTGGCACACCTTACATTCCCCTGGTACACCTTACATTCCCCTGGTACACCTTACATTCCCCTGGTACACCTAACATTCCCCCTGGTACACCTTACATTCCCCTGGCACACCTTACATTCCCCCTGGCACACCTTACATTCCCCTGGTACACCTTACATTCCCCTGGTACACCTTACATTCCCCTAGAACACCTTACATTCCCCTGGTACACCTTACATTCCCCTGGTACACCTTACATTCCCCTGGTACACCTTACATTCCCCTAGAACACCTTACATTCCCCTGGTACACCTTACATTCCCCTGGTACACCTTACATTCCCCTGGTACACCTTACATTCCCCTGGTACACCTTACATTCCCCTGGTACACCTTACATTCCCCTGGTACACCTTACATTCCCCTGGTACACCTTACATTCCCCTGGTACACCTTACATTCCCCTGGTACACCTTACATTCCCCTGGCACACCTTACATTCCCCTGGTACACCTTACATTCCCCTGGTACACCTTACATTCCCCTGGCACACCTTACATTCCCCTGGTACACCTTCCATTCCCCTAGTACACCTTACATTCCCCTGGTACACCTTACATTCCCATGGTACACCTTACATTCCCCTGGTACACCTTCCATTCCCCTAGTACACCTTACATTCCCCTGGTACACCTTCCATCAATCATCAGCTAAAGAAGGACAAATGCAACCATTCACTACAACAAATAAACATGAAGAGGTTTTAATATAATTCATGAGATAACTACTGTATGTAGAGTGGTTTAACTGTCTAATTCACTACAACTATACCATTCACTGCACCGATACCATACACTACAGCTATACCATACACTACACCTATCACTACAACATACACTACAACTATACCATACACTACAGCTATACCATACACTACAGCTATACCATACACTACACCTATACCATACACTACAGCTATACCATACACTACAACTATACCATACACTACAGCTATACCATACACTACACCTATACCATACACTACAGCTATACCATACACTACACCTATACCATACACTACACCTATACCATACACTACAGCTATACCATACACTACAACTATACCATACACTACAGCTATACCATACACTACACCTATACCATGCACTACACCTATACCATACACTACAGCTATACCATACACTACAACTATACCATACACTACAGCTATACCATACACTACAGCTATACCATACACTACAGCTATACCATACACTACACCTATACCATACACTACACCTATACCATACACTACACCTATACCATACACTACAGCTATACCATACACTACAGCTATACCATACACTACAGCTATACCATACACTACACCTATACCATACACTACACCTATACCATACACTACAGCTATACCATACACTACACCTATACCATACACTACAGCTATACCATACACTACAGCTATACCATACACTACAACTATACCATACACTACAGCTATACCATACACTACACCTATACCATACACTACACCTATACCATACACTACACCTATACCATACACTACACCTATACCATACACTACAGCTATACCATACACTACAACTATACCATACACTACAGCTATACCATACACTACACCTATACCATGCACTACACCTATACCATACACTACAGCTATACCATACACACAACTATACCATACACTACAGCTATACCATACACTACACCTATACCATACACTACAGCTATACCATACACTACACCTATACCATACACTACACCTATACCATACACTACACCTATACCATACACTACACCTATACCATACACTACAGCTATACCATACACTACACCTATACCATACACTACACCTATACCATACACTACAGCTATACCATACACTACAGCTATACCATACACTACACCTATACCATACACTACACCTATACCATACACTACAGCTATACCATACACTACACCTATACCATACACTACAGCTATACCATACACTACACCTATACCATACACTACAGCTATACCATACACTACACCTATACCATACACTACACCTATACCATACACTACAGCTATACCATACACTACACCTATACCATACACTACACCTATACCATACACTACACCTATACCATACACTACAACTATACCATACACTACAACTATACCATACATTACAACTATACCATACACTACAACTATACCATACACTACAGCTATACCATACACTACAGCTATACCATACACTACAGCTATACCATACACTACAGCTATACCATACACTACACCTATACCATACACTACACCTATACCATACACTACAGCTATACTATACACTACAGCTATACCATACACCACACCTAAGCTAAGAAAAAGGAATGAGGTGTGGAAGTATCATAATGTAAGGTGTATGTAAAGTGCATGGATGTGTAAATGACTGAGTGAAAACTATGTAAAACTACAAAAGAACAAACAAAACAGGTTCATACCTGGAGGAGCGGAGAGAGAGAGAGAGAGGTGATTAGTGACAGTTTAAATACTCTGATCCCAGGTCACTCCAATCACTAACGACCCTCCTCTGCCTGTAGGAGGAACCGCCCCTGCACTGCAGAGGAGGAGCCGTGACAATTAGACACCCTGACTGATTCCCAAATGGGGCCCATAGGGCCCTGGTCAAAAGTAGTTCACTATACAATGAGCCCGGGTATAAAAGTAGTGCACTATACAGGGGGCTCTGGTCAAAAGTAGTGCACTATACAGGGGGCTCTGGTCAAACATAGTGCACTACATAGTGAATAGGGTACCATTTGGGATGCCACTATAACACTATAAGATGCTGCGGTAGGTTCAGTATACAGTACATGGATTTAATTAGCACTTATATCTAGCCACATGACAGAGATGACTTCTGGTTGCCGTAGTCAATAGCTGTGACCTTCAGAAGGTTATCGTCAGTCACTCTGGAACCAAGATTGATGGATGCTCGACTCTGTCACTTTAAATCAGTCCTTCTCAAATAGTGGGGCGCGCCCCCCTGGGGGGGCTCGGAGCGATACCAGGGGGGCACGTGTGACCCCGGGGAACTTGCTTTTTTTTAGCCGCAGGAAGGAGGGTTGTTTTGCACCGAACAAGAGCACACAGCACAGAGCAGAAGATATGAAGTGCAGATAACAAACCCTTAAGAGACACCATGGAAAAATATTTTAACAGGGATGAAAAGAAAGGCGGGGAGAGACGGAGATAATGAGACAAACATAAGTCTCCCGAAAGCTAAAACGAGGAAATATGACGAATGTGACGAAGCGTATGTAGCGCTTGGCATCACTGTGACTACGGTGGGAGACGAGGAGATATGACAAAGCGTATGTAGTGCTTGGCTTCACTGTGACTACGGTGGGAGACGAGGAGATATGACGAACCTTATGTAGCGCTTGGCTTCACTGTGACTACGGTGGGAGACGAGGAAATATGACAAAGATTATTTTAGCGCTTGGCTTCACTGTGACTACGGTGGGAGACGAGGAGATATGACGAAGCGCTTGGCTTCACTGTGACTACGGTGGTAGACGAGGAGATATGAGGAAGCGCTTGGCATCACTGTGACTACGGTGGGAGACGAGGAGATATGAGGAAGCGTATGTAGCGCTTGGCTTCACTGTGTCTACGGTGAGAGACGAGGATATATGACGAAGCATATGTAGCGCTTGGCTTCACTGTGACTACGGTGGGAGACGAGGAAATATGACGAAGCGTATGTAGCGCTTGGCTTCACTGTGACTACGGTGGGAGACGAGGAGATATGACAAAGCGTATGTAGCGCTTGGCTTCACTGTGACTACGGTGGGAGACGAGGAGATATGAGGAAGCGCTTGGCTTCACTGTGACTACGGTGGGAGACGAGGAGATATGACGAAGCGCTTGGCTTCATTGTGACTACGGTGGGAGATGAGGAGATATGACGAAGCGCTTGGCTTCACTGTGACTATGGTGGGAGACGAGGAAATATGACGAAGCATATGTAGCGCTTGGCTTCACTGTGACTACGGTGAGAGACGAAGAGATATGACGAAGAGTATGTAGCGCTTGGCTTCACTGTGACTACGGTGAGAGACGAAGAGATATGACGAAGCGTATGTAGCGCTTGGCTTCACTGTGACTACGGTGGGAGACAAGGATATATGACGAAGCGCTTGGCTTCACTGTGACTACGGTGGGAGACGAGGATATATGACGAAGCGCTTGGCTTCACTGTGACTACGGTGGGAGACGAGGATATATGACGAAGCGCTTGGCTTCACTGTGACTACGGTGGGAGACGAGGAAATATGACGAAGCGTATGTAGCGCTTGGCTTCACTGTGACTACGGTGGGAGACGAGGAGATATGAGGAAGCGCTTGGCTTCACTGTGACTACGGTGGGAGACGAGGAGATATGACGAAGCGCTTGGCATCACTGTGACTACGGTGGAAGACGAGGAGATATGAGGAAGCGTATGTAGCGCTTGGCATCACTGTGACTACGGTGGGAGACGAGGAGATATGACGAAGCGCTTGGCATCACTGTGACTACGGTGGAAGACGAGGAGATATGAGGAAGCGTATGTAGCGCTTGGCTTCACTGTGACTACGGTGGGAGACGAGGAGATATGAGGAAGCGCTTGGCTTCACTGTGACTACGGTGGGAGACGAGGAGATATGAGGAAGCGCTTGGCTTCACTGTGACTACGGTGGGAGACGAGGAGATATGACAAAGCGTATGTAGCGCTTGGCTTCACTGTGACTACGGTGGGAGACGAGGAGATATGAGGAAGGGTATGTAGCGCTTGGCTTCACTGTGACTACGGTGGGAGACGAGGAGATATGACGAAGCGCTTGGCTTCACTGTGACTACGGTGGGAGACGAGGAGATATGAGGAAGGGTATATAGCGCTTGGCTTCACTGTGACTACGGTGAGAGACGAGGAGATATGATGAAGGGTATGTAGCGCTTGGCTTCACTGTGACTACGGTGGGAGACGAGGAGATATGAGGAAGCGCTTGGCTTCACTGTGACTACGGTGGGAGACGAGGAAATATGATGAAGGGTATGTAGCGCTTGGCTTCACTGTGACTACGGTGGGGGACGAGGAGATATGAGGAAGGGCTTGGCATCACTGTGTCTACGGTGGGAGACGAGGAGATATGAGGAAGGGTATGTAGCGCTTGGCTTCACTGTGACTACGGTGGGAGACGAGGAGATATGACGAAGCGCTTGGTTTCACTGTGACTACGGTGGGAGACAAGGAGATATGAGGAAGCGCTTGGCATCACTGTGACTACGGTGAGAGACGAGGAGATATGATGAAGGGTATGTAGCGCTTGGCTTCACTGTGACTACGGTGGGAGACGAGGAGATATGAGGAAGCGCTTGGCTTCACTGTGACTACGGTGGGAGACGAGGAAATATGATGAAGGGTATGTAGCGCTTGGCTTCACTGTGACTACGGTGGGAGACGAGGAGATATGAGGAAGGGCTTGGCATCACTGTGTCTACGGTGGGAGACGAGGAGATATGAGGAAGGGTATGTAGCGCTTGGCTTCACTGTGACTACGGTGGGAGACGAGGAGATATGACGAAGCGCTTGGTTTCACTGTGACTACGGTGGGAGACAAGGAGATATGAGGAAGCGCTTGGCATCACTGTGACTACGGTGGGAGACGAGGAAATATGATGAAGCGTATGTAGCGCTTGGCTTCACTGTGACTACGGTGGGAGACGAGGAGATATGAGGAAGCGCTTGGCTTCACTGTGACTACGGTGGGAGACGAGGAGATATGAGGAAGCGCTTGGCTTCACTGTGACTACGGTGGGAGACGAGGAGATATGAGGAAGCGCTTGGCATCACTGTGACTACGGTGGAAGACGAGGAGATATGAGGAAGCGTATGTAGCGCTTGGCTTCACTGTGACTACGGTGGGAGACGAGGAGATATGAGGAAGCGCTTGGCATCACTGTGACTACGGTTGGAGACGAGGAAATATGATGAAGCGTATGTAGCGCTTGGCATCACTGTGACTACGGTGGGAGACGAGGAGATATGAGGAAGCGCTTGGCATTACTGTGACTACGGTGGGAGACGAGGAGATATGAGGAAGAGCATGGCTTCACTGTGACTATGGTGGGAGACGAGGAGATATGAAGAAGCGTATGTAGTGCTTGGCATCACTGTGACTACGGTGGGAGACGAGGAGATATGAGGAAGGGTATGTAGCGCTTGGCTTCACTGTGACTACGGTGGGAGACGAGGAGATATGAGGAAGGGTATGTAGCGTTTGGCTTCACTGTGACTACGGTGGGAGACGAGGAGATATGAGGAAGGGTATGTAGCGCTTGGCTTCACTGTGACTACGGTGGGAGACGAGGAGATATGAGGAAGGGTATGTAGCGCTTGGCTTCACTTTGACTACGGTGGGAGACGAGTAAATATGACGAAGCGCTTGGCTTCACTGTGACTACGGTGGGAGACGAGGAGATATGACGAAGCGTATGTAGCGCTTGGCTTCACTGTGACTACGGTGGGAGACGAGGAGATATGAGGAAGCGCTTGGCTTCACTGTGACTACGGTGGGAGACGAGGAGATATGAGGAAGCGCTTGGCATCACTGTGACTACGGTGGGAGACGAGGAGATCTGAGGAAGGGTATGTAGCGCTTGGCTTCACTGTGACTACGGTGGAAGACGAGAAGATATGATGAAGCGTATGTAGCGCTTGGCATCACTGTGACTACGGTGGGAGACGAGGAGATATGACGAAGCGCTTGGCATCACTGTGACTACGGTGGAAGACGAGGAGATATGAGGAAGCGTATGTAGCGCTTGGCTTCACTGTGACTACGGTGGGAGACGAGGAGATATGAGGAAGCGCTTGGCTTCACTGTGACTACGGTGGGAGACGAGGAGATATGACGAAGCGCTTGGCTTCACTGTGACTACGGTGGAAGACGAGGAGATATGAGGAAGCGTATGTAGCGCTTGGCATCACTGTGACTACGGTGGGAGACGAGGAGATATGACGAAGCGCTTGGCATCACTGTGACTACGGTGGAAGACGAGGAGATATGAGGAAGCGTATGTAGCGCTTGGCTTCACTGTGACTACGGTGGGAGACGAGGAGATATGAGGAAGCGCTTGGCTTCACTGTGACTACGGTGGGAGACGAGGAGATATGAGGAAGCGCTTGGCTTCACTGTGACTACGGTGGGAGACGAGGAGATATGACAAAGCGTATGTAGCGCTTGGCTTCACTGTGACTACGGTGGGAGACGAGGAGATATGAGGAAGGGTATGTAGCGCTTGGCTTCACTGTGACTACGGTGGGAGACGAGGAGATATGACGAAGCGCTTGGCTTCACTGTGACTACGGTGGGAGACGAGGAGATATGAGGAAGGGTATATAGCGCTTGGCTTCACTGTGACTACGGTGGGAGACGAGGAGATATGAGGAAGCGTATGTAGCGCTTGGCTTCACTGTGACTACGGTGAGAGACGAGGAGATATGATGAAGGGTATGTAGCGCTTGGCTTCACTGTGACTACGGTGGGAGACGAGGAGATATGAGGAAGCGCTTGGCTTCACTGTGACTACGGTGGGAGACGAGGAAATATGATGAAGGGTATGTAGCGCTTGGCTTCACTGTGACTACGGTGGGGGACGAGGAGATATGAGGAAGGGCTTGGCATCACTGTGTCTACGGTGGGAGACGAGGAGATATGAGGAAGGGTATGTAGCGCTTGGCTTCACTGTGACTACGGTGGGAGACGAGGAGATATGACGAAGCGCTTGGTTTCACTGTGACTACGGTGGGAGACAAGGAGATATGAGGAAGCGCTTGGCATCACTGTGACTACGGTGGGAGACGAGGAAATATGATGAAGCGTATGTAGCGCTTGGCTTCACTGTGACTACGGTGGGAGACGAGGAGATATGAGGAAGCGCTTGGCTTCACTGTGACTACGGTGGGAGACGAGGAGATATGAGGAAGCGCTTGGCTTCACTGTGACTACGGTGGGACACGAGGAGATATGAGGAAGCGCTTGGCATCACTGTGACTACGGTGGAAGACGAGGAGATATGAGGAAGCGTATGTAGCGCTTGGCTTCACTGTGACTACGGTGGGAGACGAGGAGATATGAGGAAGGGTATGTAGCGCTTGGCTTCACTTTGACTACGGTGGGAGACGAGTAAATATGACGAAGCGCTTGGCTTCACTGTGACTACGGTGGGAGACGAGGAGATATGACGAAGCGTATGTAGCGCTTGGCTTCACTGTGACTACGGTGGGAGACGAGGAGATATGAGGAAGCGCTTGGCTTCACTGTGACTACGGTGGGAGACGAGGAGATATGAGGAAGCGCTTGGCATCACTGTGACTACGGTGGGAGACGAGGAGATATGAGGAAGGGTATGTAGCGCTTGGCTTCACTGTGACTACGGTGGAAGACGAGAAGATATGATGAAGCGTATGTAGCGCTTGGCATCACTGTGACTACGGTGGGAGACGAGGAGATATGACGAAGGAAGCGCTTGGCATCACTGTGACTACGGTGGAAGACGAGGAGATATGAGGAAGCGTATGTAGCGCTTGGCTTCACTGTGACTACGGTGGGAGACGAGGAGATATGAGGAAGCGCTTGGCTTCACTGTGACTACGGTGGGAGACGAGGAGATATGACAAAGCGCTTGGCTTCACTGTGACTACGGTGGAAGACGAGGAGATATGAGGAAGCGTATGTAGCGCTTGGCATCACTGTGACTACGGTGGGAGACGAGGAGATATGACGAAGCGCTTGGCATCACTGTGACTACGGTGGAAGACGAGGAGATATGAGGAAGCGTATGTAGCGCTTGGCTTCACTGTGACTACGGTGGGAGACGAGGAGATATGAGGAAGCGCTTGGCTTCACTGTGACTACGGTGGGAGACGAGGAGATATGAGGAAGCGCTTGGCTTCACTGTGACTACGGTGGGAGACGAGGAGATATGACAAAGCGTATGTAGCGCTTGGCTTCACTGTGACTACGGTGGGAGACGAGGAGATATGAGGAAGGGTATGTAGCGCTTTGCTTCACTGTGACTACGGTGGGAGACGAGGAGATATGACGAAGCGCTTGGCTTCACTGTGACTACGGTGGGAGACGAGGAGATATGAGGAAGGGTATATAGCGCTTGGCTTCACTGTGACTACGGTGGGAGACGAGGAGATATGAGGAAGCGTATGTAGCGCTTGGCTTCACTGTGACTACGGTGAGAGACGAGGAGATATGATGAAGGGTATGTAGCGCTTGGCTTCACTGTGACTACGGTGGGAGACGAGGAGATATGAGGAAGCGCTTGGCTTCACTGTGACTACGGTGGGAGACGAGGAAATATGATGAAGGGTATGTAGCGCTTGGCTTCACTGTGACTACGGTGGGAGACGAGGAGATATGAGGAAGGGCTTGGCATCACTGTGTCTACGGTGGGAGACGAGGAGATATGAGGAAGGGTATGTAGCGCTTGGCTTCACTGTGACTACGGTGGGAGACGAGGAGATATGACGAAGCGCTTGGTTTCACTGTGACTACGGTGGGAGACAAGAGAGATCACTGTGAGGAAGCGCTTGGCATCACTGTGACTACGGTGGGAGACGAGGAGAATATGACGGTGGGAAGCGTATGTAGCGCTTGGCTTCACTGTGACTACGGTGGGAGACGAGGAGATATGAGAGCGCTTGGCATCACTGTGACTACGGTGGGAGACGAGGAGATATGAGGAAGCGTATGTAGCGCTTGGCTTCACTGTGACTACGGTGGGAGACGAGGAGATATGAGGAAGCGCTTGGCATCACTGTGACTACGGTGGGAGACGAGGAGATATGAGCGTATGTAGCGCTTGGCTTCACTGTGACTACGGTGGGAGACGAGGAGATATGAGGAAGCGCTTGGCATCACTGTGACTACGGTGGAGACGAGGAGATATGAGGAAGCGCACTGCTTCACTGTGACTACGGTGGGAGACGAGGAGATATGAGGAAGGTATGTAGCGCTTGGCTTCACTGTGACTACGGTGGGAGACGAGGAGATATGAGGAAGCGCTTGGCTTCACTGTGACTACGGTGGGAGACGAGGAGATATGAGGAAGCGTATGTAGCGCTTGGCTTCACTGTGACTACGGTGGAGACGAGGGAGAGATGAGGAAGCGCTTGGCTTCACTGTGACTACGGTGGGAGACGAGGAGATATGAGGAAGGTATGTAGCGCTTGGCATCACTGTGACTACGGTGGGAGACGAGGAGATATGAGGAAGCGTATGTAGCGCTTGGCTTCACTGTGACTACGGTGGGAGACGAGGAGATATGAGGAAGCGTATGTAGCGCTTGGCTTCACTGTGACTATGGTGGGAGACGAGGAAATATGATGAGCGCTTGGCTTCACTGTGACTACGGTGGGAGACGAGGAGATATGCGCGTATTGGCTTGGCTTCACTGTGACTACGGTGGGAGACGAGGAGATATGAGGAAGCGCTTGGCATCACTGTGACTACGGTGGGAGACGAGGAGATATGAGGAAGCGCTTGGCTTCACTGTGACTACGGTGGGAGACGAGGAGATATGAGGAAGCGTATGTAGCGCTTGGCATCACTGTGACTACGGTGGGAGACGAGGAGATATGACGAAGCGCTTGGCATCACTGTGACTACGGTGGGAGACGAGGAGATATGAGGAAGCGTATGTAGCGCTTGGCTTCACTGTGACTACGGTGGGAGACGAGGAGATATGAGGAAGCGCTTGGCTTCACTGTGACTACGGTGGGAGACGAGGAGATATGAGGAAGCGCTTGGCTTCACTGTGACTACGGTGGGAGACGAGGAGATATGACGAAGCATATGTAGCGCTTGGCATCACTGTGACTACGGTGGGAGACGAGGAGATATGAGGAAGCGTATGTAGCGCTTGGCTTCACTGTGACTACGGTGGGAGACGAGGAGATATGAGGAAGCGCTTGGCTTCACTGTGACTACGGTGGGAGACGAGGAGATATAGCGCTTGGCTTCACTGTGACTACGGTGGGAGACGAGGAGATATGAGGAAGCGTATGTAGCGCTTGGCTTCACTGTGACTACGGTGGGAGACGAGGAGATATGAGGAAGGGTATGTAGCGCTTGGCTTCACTGTGACTACGGTGGGAGACGAGGAGATATGACGAGCGCTTGGCTTCACTGTGACGGTGGGAGCGCTTGGCTTCACTGTGACTACGGTGGGAGACGAGGAGATATGAGGAAGGGTATGTAGCGCTTGGCTTCACTGTGACTACGGTGGGAGACGAGGAGATATGATGAGGAAGCGCTTGGCATCACTGTGACTACGGTGGGAGACGAGGAGATATGAGGAAGGGCTTGGCTTCACTGTGACTACGGTGGGAGACGAGGAGATATGAGGAAGGGTATGTAGCGCTTGGCTTCACTGTGACTACGGTGGGAGACGAGGAGATATGAGGAAGCGCTTGGCATCACTGTGACTACGGTGGGAGACGAGGAAATATGATGAAGCGTATGTAGCGCTTGGCTTCACTGTGACTACGGTGGGAGACGAGGAGATATGAGGAAGCGCTTGGCTTCACTGTGACTACGGTGGGAGACGAGGAGATATGAGGAAGCGCTTGGCTTCACTGTGACTACGGTGGGAGACGAGGAGATATGAGGAAGCGCTTGGCATCACTGTGACTACGGTGGAAGACGAGGAGATATGAGGAAGCGTATGTAGCGCTTGGCTTCACTGTGACTACGGTGGGAGACGAGGAGATATGAGGAAGCGCTTGGCATCACTGTGACTACGGTTGGAGACGAGGAAATATGATGAAGCGTATGTAGCGCTTGGCATCACTGTGACTACGGTGGGAGACGAGGAGATATGACGAAGCGCTTGGCTTCACTGAGACTACGGTGGGAGACGAGGAGATATGAGGAAGGGTATGTAGCGCTTGGCTTCACTGTGACTACGGTGGGAGACGAGGAGATATGAGGAAGGGTATGTAGCGCTTGGTTTCACTGTGACTACGGTGGGAGACGAGGAGATATGAGGAAGGGTATGTAGCGTTTGGCTTCACTTTGACTACGGTGGGAGACGAGGAGATATGAGGAAGGGTATGTAGCGCTTGGCTTCACTGTGACTACGGTGGAAGACGAGAAGATATGATGAAGCGTATGTAGCGCTTGGCATCACTGTGACTACGGTGGGAGACGAGTAAATATGACGAAGCACTTGGCTTCACTGTGACTACGGTGGGAGACGAGGAGATATGACGAAGCGTATGTAGCGCTTGGCTTCACTGTGACTACGGTGGGAGACGAGGAGATATGAGGAAGCGCTTGGCTTCACTGTGACTACGGTGGGAGACGAGGAGATATGAGGAAGCGCTTGGCATCACTGTGACTACGGTGGGAGACGAGGAGATCTGAGGAAGGGTATGTAGCGCTTGGCTTCACTGTGACTACGGTGGAAGACGAGAAGATATGATGAAGCGTATGTAGCGCTTGGCATCACTGTGACTACGGTGGAAGACGAGGAAAGACCAGTATGTTTACTGTGTCTAAACATGTTGGCAGCAGAACAGCATTACTTAAAGCGTCACTTAAAGACATTACACCCCAACCATGCTGATAAGCCTCTTGAGTTTTTTCAGTGAAAACGTGCCGAAAATTGACAACAATCGTCCCCGCTTTGTGAATGCTACTTCAGTAAACCAGCGAGCACTGTTAGCATCACATAAGGTGCCGTACGAAATTGCTCAGTGCAAAAAAAAACACTCCATAGCAGAGGAGCTGATACTGCCTGCAGCATTAGACATGGTCTCTGTCATGTTGGATGACACAAGTGCTGCAAAAATAAAAACTATCCCTCCGTCCAATGACACTGTCGCCAGATGTATAAATGACATGGCTAACGATCTTAAAGAACAGCTGGTAGATAAACTCAAAGACAAACATTTTGCCTCACAGTTCGATGAAGCAACTGACAGCAACAAAGACGGTTTGTTTGTCGCTTATGTACGTTTTGACATGACAAACTCCCTGTGTGAGGATCTACTGTTTTGTAAATATGTCAGAGACAGAGCCACAGCTGAAGAGCTATTCAAAATGCTGGACTGCTTCCTGACTGCGAATGGGCTAAAGTGGGAGAACTGCATTGGTGTTTGCAGTGATGGTGCACAGACCATGGCAGGGATGAGAAAAGGACTTCGGGCACTCATCAAGAAGGCCTCACCTAATGCTGAGTGGACACACAGTGTTATACACAGAGAAGCACTGGCATCAAGGCACCTTTCCTCTGAATGAAGTGAGGTTATGACTGACATTGTAGGTGTAGTCAATTGTATAAAGACCAGACCACTAAAAACAAGAGTCTTCTCTGCTATCTGTGAGGAGGTGGGAGCTGAACATCAAGCTGTGCTGTTTCACAGTGAAGCAAGATGGCCGTCACGAGGAAAAGTCTTGTCCTGAGTTTTCGAACTCAGAGAGCAGATGAGAATGTTTTCGGAGCAGGAGCACAAGTATGACCTCACAGTATGACCTCACAGTATGACCTCACAGTATGACCTCACAGTATGACCTCACAGAAACATTTAGTGATGAGAACTTCCTGGCAAAACTGGCCTACCTGAGTGACATCATTGGAAAGGTAAATGAACTAAATCTACAGCTTCAAGGGAAAGATAAACACCTCCCTCAGGTCACAGACAGGATCAGCTCTTTCACTCGAAAGCTTGCAATGTGGGGCAGGCGACTTGATGAAGGAAATACTGATTCATTCGAGAACCTGTATGAATTTGTTGACACTACTGACTATGATGCCACCTCAGTGATTCCATATATTAAGGGGCATATTTCATCACTGATGGGATTCTTTAAAAAGTACTTCCCTGAAAACAGTTCCCAATATGACTGGG